>NW_021964017.1:0-2500 GCF_902167405.1 Gadus morhua | reverse complement strand
TGGATATTTATTACATGCACTGCAACCAGATGGAGGCGGCTCATCCATCACCCACCGCTGACACCATGGTCACAAACGCTTCCCATAAAGGTACACCCCCACCCTCGCTCCATCCCTCTCCCTCACTCTCTCTCTCTCTCTCTCTCTCTCTCTCTCTCTCTCTCTCTCTCTCTACCTCTCTCTCTCTCTCTCTCTCTCTCTCTCTCTCTCTCTCTTCTCTACCTCTCTCTACCTCTCTCTCTCTCTCTTTTTTTCTCTCTCTCTCTTTCTCTATGGACGCGGGGAGTCCACCCACATCAGTGGAAGGGGAAGAAGAGAGGGTGAACCAAGGAGAGAGACAAGAGAAAAAAAGGAGAGAGAATGAAAGACAGAGAGCGAGAGATGAAGAGAGACGGACAGAAAAAAGGGGGGGCAAAGCGAAGTGGTCAGACTTGCACTGCAACATTCATGATTCACGGCGGCGAAACCGACGGCAGGATTGACGATGTTAATAACAGCGGTGGCGCTACTATCTCCGCTCTCATTAGTGCTCCGTGTCACTGCGAGGCTGGCTCTCCCCCTGCTCCGCCCATGTCTATTTTTAGGCAGGACTTATCAATATGGCCGGGGGTCCCAGGGGGTCCGAACGGGGGTGTAGGGGTAAGCAAAGGCAGGACAGCGAAGAGGAGCAGGGAAGGGAAGGGAAGGCAGCCCGGCAACTTAGGGAGATATTAAATGAGTCTAAAGGGGGGGGTTGGCGTGGAGGGGGGTGGTGGGCATTCTCAGGGCGTTGCTGACATTTGCTCCCTCATTCATCAGGGTCCTCACAGGCCCGTTGGTGACAATGAAACGATTTCACAATACAGGCGGCGGCAGAAACTCATTCTGGAGCTCATCCATCATGGTCAGTCCCCGCCAGCCGCTACTACTGACCTAATCTGTGATGCCTCGCTGGCCGCCGCCACCACCACCACCACCACCTCCTCCATCACCACCACCACCAACACCACCATCTCATCCACTGACTCTTCCACCACCCCCCTTTCTGCACCACCACCATACTACCACCACCTCCATCCCCACCACCACCATCTCCATCCCCACCACCACCACCTCCATCACCACCACCTCCACCCCCCCCCCCTTCTGCCCCACCACCATCCCCACCACCAGCACCTCCATCTCATCCACTGACTCTTCCACCACCCCCCCTTCTGCACCACCACCATACTACCACCACCTCTATCCCCACCACCACCACCTCCATCCCCACCACCACCACCTCCATCACCACCACCTCCACCCCCCCCCCCCCCCTTCTGCCCCACCACCATCCCCACCACCAGCACCTCCATCCCCATCACCACCACCACCACCATCTCATCCACTGACTCTTCCACCACCCCCCCTTCTGCACCACCACCACCATACTACCACCACCTCTATCCCCACCACCACCACCTCCATCCCCACCACCCCCACCACCACCTCCATCCCCACCACCTCCACCCCCCCCCTCCCTTCATCCCCACCACCACCACTTCCATCCCCACCACCACCACCTCCATCCCCACCACCACCATCTCCATCCCCACCACCACCATCTCCACCACCACCACCACCACCTCCTCCATCACCACCACCCCCACCATCTCATCCACTGCCCCTTCCACCACCCCCCCTTCTGCCCCACCACCATGCTACCACCATCTCCACCACAACCACCACCACCAACTCTTCCACTAACTCTTCCATCCCCGCACACCCCCCCATTCCTCCTCCACCACCACTACCACCAACTCTTCCACTAACTCTTCCATCCCCGCCCTCCCCCCCCCCATTCCTCCTCCACCACCACCATAACCATTTCATCCACTGCCTCCTCCACCAACCCCCCCATCGGCACCAGCCTCCACCACCACCACCACCAACTCTTCCACTACCTCTTCCATCCCCACCCTCCCCCCTCTCCTCCACCAGCAGCACCACCAAACTACCACCTTCACACTACTAGCTCCTCCAACCCCACCACCAAACACATCACCACCAGTAGGATTACTACATTATTACTGTGGTGTAGTGTGGTCGACAGCGACACCGAGAGAGAGAGAGAGAGAGAGAGAGAGAGAGAGAGAGAGAGAGAGAGGGAGAGGGAGAGGAGAGAGAGAGAGAGAGAGAGAGAGAGAGAGGAAGAGAGAGAGAGAGAGAGAGAGAGAGAGAGAGAGAGAGAGAGACCGAGAGAGAGACCGAGAGAGACCGAGAGAGACCGAGAGAGAGATAGAGACTGAGAGACCGGGGGGCCATGGTGCCTGAAGGAAAGGCTGTGGTATAGTCAAGACTCGGTGAGGGGGTTCATAAAACATTGGGACACTCTGCTGTCTTGGTCTGCTCTTAGTTGCTTGGAGCGAGAAAGACCATAGTCAGGGTCTCAGTGAAAATTGATAGTAAATAAAGAGCCTTTGGTAAAAAGGAAAAAGGAAAAAAGAAAGGGGCAAAAAGAGAGAGAGGAGGGGGGGGGGGG
>NW_021964016.1:0-55608 GCF_902167405.1 Gadus morhua | reverse complement strand
ATCCGAATCCTCCCGGCGGACATGCATATATCTCCTTGACGTCGTGCTACAGAGAGGGGGCAGTGAAGCAGCCCCACTGGTCCGGTAGCAGCACTAAAATACGTCAAAAAGCAGCCTTTGTGGTGCTTAACACTGTCTGAACGCAGCCAGTGGGTCTAGGGGCCCATCATAACCTTTGGGTTGAGTGTTTGGGGGCCCCACTGGAGTTGGTGGGTCGTTTCTCAGATCTTTAGTAAAGGTCGGTTCAATTATCTATTCCGTCGGTCTGAGAGGGTGAGAGACGATGAGATGGTGTCATATACCGTACACACAACCACGTGGGAAATGCTGCATGGAAATACCGTTGTGGGGGCTTTTACAAGGAACATGCCAAAACGTTAAGTTGTGTTACTTATTCTTACATTGGCATGAAAAAGCACCAACAGCATTTTACTCCAAATGTTTGCTTCTTTCCAGAATCACTGTACTCTGCGATGAAGTAGTTCAGGATAGTCTGATTATATTGTAAACAGTCTGAGAATACAGAGAACAGTAAGGATGCGGAGAGCAGTCTGAGAACAGCCTGAGGATATGGAGGGGAACAGTGAGAACATGAGAGATATCTAAAGAAGTGAGGAGCTGGACAGAGGGAATCAGGAGATGCTGAACCCATGGAGGCCCTAACTTGAGTAGATCGAGGGGGGGGGGGGGGGGGGGCGGGAGTAAAGCTCTGGCCCTCTTTGCTGCCTTGTCAGGAAACCCCTAGAATGACGGTGATGAGTCTCTGATGACAGAGAAGAGCCCCTGGCTAATGTTTAACCCTAAACAATGGTATCTCAGGGCTGGGCTTAGGCATGGGGGGGGGGGGGGGGGGACCCTCTCTGACCCGGCCTCCCCTTCCATTCCCTCTTGTGTCCCACCACCGTTCCCAGGAGGCACTTTAGACCACATCCTTGTATGTCAACAACCCCCATAGACTCAGAGGCACCCCCAGGCCAAAGGGGCTTTAAGTTACCTGCGGGGCCAGAGGCATAGATTGGCACTTTCATCAAACCCATCTGTGACCATCTAGCCCCCCCTTCCATTATCTCCCTTCAGATCACCAGACCCACGGTGTATTTCACCTCTCCTTTTGAAGTTTATCTCCTGGAACCGCAAGGAGCACTGTTAAGCAATCTAAGGTGAAAAAGTAAGAAGGTTAGATGAGATTGTTCAATATCCTCCCCGCTCCTCGCACTCACCTCTGTCAGCAAAGCGCCCTGGTCCAGCCTCAGCGTTGCATTCGCCTGCGGCAGAGGGCTGCTCCGTGACACCGTTATGTGCAAGGTAAGGAGGAGTAGTCCCAGGAGCAGCAGGAGTTCCGCCGCCAGCCGAACCATCCTCTTAACGCGGGCGCTCTTCGGACTGCTCTGCGGTGTGATAGCCAGAGCTCCAGCGTCGCTTCCAGACGCAGAGACCCCGATCTCCGGATCCGCCGGGGAACAGGAGCCGCAACACCACTTAGGAGCCACTTCGGGAATCACAATTACAAAGACGAAGAAAAGGAGAGGGAAGTAACCTAGTATTCAGAACGCACTCTCATGTACTTGGGATCCAGCTGGTTACAATGCTGGTTTAACTTGATTCAAAGAGATATTGTAACTTGTCGAGCCTCAAGCTATTTCTGATACTCGTAGATCATTTGAAGTTGTCTGGTCGGATGTTATTTTTTTTTTTTAAATAAAGTTTGTTTGTGTGTTGGTTGAAGTAATCAACAAGTGGAGTGCGCCAGCGAACACCCAGGTCCAGGGTCGAGGCGGTGTGGCTGCAGCGGGACGGTCGAAGCGCACTGCGTAATCACCGCTCTGGTCTCAGTCCAGAGATTTAGATTCCCAGTTGTCCCGTAGCGTCCCCTTCACATTCTTGGATTCATAAGTGATTATTCCTCGTTTCCATGGTGCACCTTCCCGTTACACATGTTTCTTTTCTAATCCACATGATGTGAAGTGTACATCGCGAAACGTAAAAAAAGGACCAAAGTTGGGATACCTTGCGAAAACAATTACGCAGCAACACAATATGAGTCCCAACTTGTAGCAGCCCTCGCTCTATCCCTTCAGAGGCAGCAGTGCTGATCCATTTTGCTGCAAACAAGAAATAGTGTCAGTATCCAGCGAGGTCAGCCTGAGGTTTTAGAGGAGTGCAGCCGGGGGGGAACGTAATCACAGCACATTAAACCAGGCTCTGTGAGGAGGGCACACACGCTGTTCCTGTTGTGCGCTCTTTAGACTCGCTTTTATACGCCCCTCTGTTGCTCTGCTGTCAAGACGCCCTCCCCCTATTTAACCCCTTCGGGCCCCAGAAACCCACCGGACACACCGGAGATGCCCATTCCCCAAGGCTCGGGTGACTTGTGTGTGGTTGACCCTGAATTCATTTTCGTCACCCAATGAGATCAAAAGCACATGTAAGGGTGAATAAAGTGGTGCTTAGGTTCACAGTGTCGCATGCAGGCCTTCTGGTCTGCCCATCTTAACGCAGAAGGAAACTGAAGCACAACAAAAAATAAGACAATGCGCAAAGCGGGTGCGCATTGAGGCCCTCTACAAGAGGAGCCCGTTGTGTTGTTGGTGTATTATATTCTATAATCTATAACCTCTTGGGTCGACCATGATGGGTCCCTTTTACTCACGACCACCATTCGCCCCAGACCAAAGCACGGCATGTGTGAGCCTTACCGGGGGTTTGGTCATCATGCCTCCCCGAACACCCTCCGACCGCCGGGCGCAGCGGGACAAACGGGGCGGAAGCGCTCGTTGTAAACTTCAAAGGGCCGCTCGCACATAAACACATTATGCGTCAATGAGGTCGCTTTTGAAGTTCCTCAGACGCATGTTTGTATATTGTATTTTCCTGATAGCATATGATAAGGATTATTGATTAATTGTATTCAGATTATAGCATATGATAAGGATTATCGATTAATTGTGTTTTCTAATCTTAATTGGTTATAACAATAGGGGGTGAATATAGACGCTTTTAAACGTGATCCTTTCTTCAAAAAGATTGTACTCCAGGCCCTAAAGAGCGTAGGCTCATTGAAATGTAAATCATACATTTGTTTTGCATTCTTCTTCAGAAACCGTCGTCCCATCAAACACTGAGGAACGGGCTCCTTAAACAATACCAGCTTCTTGCAAATCAGCATAGTTCAAATGATACCCATGGAGCGGATATTCTGCTGTCTTCACTTGGTCTCTGAACAAAGATCATCTGTCTCTGGAAAACGTTATTCACATCACAACAAGTGGAGTTTTAGTGTATTTTGTTTTATATTCATTGTCATATAATGCAGTCTATTTAGTTTGATGGACAATAAAACGCATAAAGCCTGTTATCCATTCACTTACTCTGATGCCAGCACTCTCCCTTGCTCACACAGACACGGCCCATTGATCAGGAGATGAGCTGCATATCGCGTGTCTATCAATTTTAATAGACTCCATTGAAAATGGATTCGGTCCATCCCAATAAGGCAACCAAATAAAAACGAATTGAACGTGACAGATTTTTACTATCAAAATGGACATAAGGCGTTGCTCTGATATGTTGCTATTCCCTACCCATCTCCATGTTGTTAGTGTGTCCTCCTCCTCACTCTGAATACACAAACACAGCCGCCTCCCCATGGAGCCGAACGAGTGCCGCCTAGACCCGTTCTGACACCGGGACAAACCCATTCATCATCCACCCTTCGTTTCTCCACGGAGCCCATCACACCAACACCCCATGCCAATATAATTTAAAGTTCAGCGCTAATTGCTAGGTTAGGCGTGTTGGCTCAGGTGACTCATAGTCCCAGAATGCTTCCATCCAGACACATTTTGCAGGTGAGACTGGGAATAGCACCAAAACGCCGATAATTAAGTTTTTGGAGCAGGCAAAATCATTATCATCAAATCATCAAAATCATTTTTAGCACAGTTGATTTTTTTTACAGCATGTCAAGGAAGTGATTGCATTTGTGATTAATGATTGTCTTTGCTAAAACATGAGCGGAGGCAATATTTTAGATGGATGATACAGCTGATGCTAATGGCATGGCCTAGCAGCGATAACTTCAGTCCAACAATAGACCGGTTCCACAGAGGCATCATATAAACACAGGTGTCCGTCATAACACTAATTATGTCTTCCTTCTTACTATGTACCAAGGCACTACCCAGTAGACGGAAACTATTGAAGATATCGCACATGGACAATGTGCCTGGCCCCTGATACATGAAGGCAGCAGAACTATAACTAGTGTGCCACCTGTGTTAAAAAAAAGGGTCTATCCTTGGGCTAATATGATGGATTGGATTCAGCAACAGTCATCATCATGGCTTTGAGTTAAAGGGGTGATATTACGCCACTAGGGGGACACTCCCACTTGTGAAGTCACTAAAACAGAGGAAAAGGCAGATTTTCAAAGGCTGGTGATGGCTTATCACAGTCACAGTCACTGGTAGCATAATATCACCCCGTTAAACAAGCATCATTCAGGTCTCCAGCACTGCACAGTTGAGACTGGGGATATCCAACACAAAATGTTCATATATACACATCTTTCACGATGAAAAATCAAACGGAATAGTATACAATGGTTCATTTATTGCGTTGTTTGCTGAGATTTTTCAAACATTGGTGTATGCTACAAACGTGAACCTTCTCTTGTAATCATCGTCGCGCTACAAAAATTAAAAATTAAAAGTTTACAGACTCCAACCCATGACACATATTTGAAAGGTACATATTTAAATCGAGATGAATTTGTCCAACGGACAGAACCCACCCCAAGAGATTTTTCCTCTGCCTCGCAACATTCTCACCTTCTATTCAAAGACAAATGCAAAAATATTTTCATTTTGTCTGATGTCAAAAAATATCTTTTAAAGACCTTTTTTTGGGGTGAACAAAAATATATACATATACATCTCAAGAGGCATATAAAGCAGCTGCCATATATTACGCCTCTATCGTGGCATGGCGTACAGAAGTAATACACTGTATTGCCAGATTGTGGGGCCCCCCCTGTCTGCGTCGGGGGCCCTCAGAGGCCCCGACCGTGTGTGTGTGTGTGTGTGAAGGAGGAGCCGCATGTCCGGCCCTGCCACCGACATCAACTGTCGAGCTCAAAGTCTGTCTCGTTGAAGAGCACGGGCCGCGGGGAGATCTTCCGCCGGGAGAACTTCAAACACAGGTCATCGCCGACCTCGTTCAGGTGGTGCAGGACCTGGAACACAAGGCCTTGGTGTGAGGGAACCATCGACCCCCACCACTACTGGACTATCAAACCTCTGGATGTATGCTGCTATACTGTACTGTGTGTGTTTATCTATTAAATGTGTATGTTAACGTATTTTTTGCGTTTGTGTGTGTATGTAGGTATTGAGTGTGGTTGGTGTGTGTGTGTATGTATGTATTTAGTGTGGTTTGTGTGTGTGTGTATATTTAGCGTGTGAATTAAGTGTGTGTTTATGCATGCAGTGTGTGGGTTTATGTATTTAGCGTGTAGTGTGTGTGAATGAAGAGTGTTTATCTATGCATTGTATGTGTTTGTTTATGCATGTGGTGTGTGTGACTATGTATTTAGCGTCTATGTATTTAGTGTGTGTGAGTGAAGTGTGTGTGCTCATGTATGTAGCATGTGTGTTCATGCACTTAGCGCGTGTGCTCATGTATTCAGCGCGTGTACGTGCGTGTGCACCCGGCGCTCGGCCTACCTTATCCAGCATGGCCCTTGTGTGTGCCGCGGACAAACAGAAGCGCGCCCGAGCCTCGGTGATGGGCGTGGCCGGGAAGCCCACCACCACCACGCCGATCTTCCTCGCCAACATGGCTCTGGAGAACGCCCTGCGGAGAGAGGGCACGCCAACACGCCACCGTCAGCGGGGAGGAACCGTGGCGTGCGCCAGAGACTTGGCGTTGAGCGGCGTTCAAGACGCCTCCCGGCCCCCCAGCCAATAGCCAGACTGGCAGGGGGTGTGTGGGAGCGTGTGTGTGCATGGGCGATGGCTGGTTTAAAGGGGACCTATTATGCTTTTCGACTTTTATGACCTGTAAACGTTGTTATAATGATTGATAGTCATGTTTAACCATACACAAAAAACGATGTAGATTTTCGGGAAACTATTCCTCTCATCTGGGCGCCTTCAGCCTTCTCTGTCAACGCTCCGTTTCGTCCTTCTCCGCCCCCTCGCCCCCCTCCTGCCAACCCAACTCCGTTGTGATTGGTTACCTTCCTTGGAGCGCGCGCGCGCGAGCGGATTTGACCAGGCATATGGGGGGCGTGGCAGGAGTACGTCTACGTAGATGATTTCCCGGAAATGAATCGCAAGTGAATCGAAATCGCTGTCCCGAGTGTTTAGCGCTCTGCACAGCCACCCCAGACTGTCAGCAGGGAATACGTCGAAATGCATGTACGTCATTATTTGACACTTTAGTATGGTTAAACATGACTATCAATCATTATTACAACGTTTATAGGTCATAGTAGTCGAAAAAGCATAATAGGTCCCCTTTAAGCAGCCATAGTTTGGCAACATGGCGCACAAGCGCCATGTTGCCAAACCATGGCTGCTTAAAGGGGACCTATTATGCTTTTTCGAAATTTTCAACATGGCGCACAAGCGCCATGTTTCGTCAACCAGAGGGCGGCAGTGGCACAGGAGGTAGAGCGGGTTGACTTTTAAACCCGAAGGTTGCTGGTTCGATACCCGGCTCCGAGTGTCGAGGTGTCCCTGAGCGAGACGCCTCACCCCCTACTGCTCCCCGACGAGCGGGCTGTCGGCCTTACGTGGCTGACGCCGCCGTCGGTGTGTGCATGTGAACAGGAATGGGTGAATGTCAGACGATATTGTTAAGCGCTTGGGAGTGGCCACGGATTAGAAAAAAAAAAATCGTGAAAAAAATCGTGGGGCTGGGGTTCTCCAGCCCCAGTCTGGGGTGGCTGTGCAGAGCGCTAAACACTCGGGACAGCGATTGCGATTCACTTGCGATTAATTTCCGGGAAATCATCTACGTAGACGTACTCCTGCCACGCCCCCCATATGCCTGGTCAAATCCGCTCGCGCGCGCGCTTCAAGGAAGGTAACCAATCACAACGGAGTTGGGTTGGCAGGAGGGGGGCGAGGGGGCGGAGAAGGACGAAACGGAGCGTTGACAGAGAAGGCTGAAGGCGCCCAGATGAGAGGAATAGGCCACCCTGTGGCCTCGTCTGGAGCAGCCCAGGAGAAGTCACCCTAGGCGTCGTGTGGCATTGACGCCGTCACCCTGGCGCCCAATGTGGGGCCTTTCTGAAACAAAAAGGACACAGAAGGGGCCGTCTGTACCAGGACGCACCGGGCCCCCCGGCGGAGGGCAACAGACAGCCACCCCCAAGCTCCGGCCCCGTCCCCAGCAGCACCGGGGAGCCCAGCGGCATCGAGCCAGCACCGCAGCCCGGCTGTCACGCCTCCCACCACGCTGCCCGTCCAGACAGCCCCGCCACGGCCAAGTCCGGTGAGCCCCCCGACAGCCAAGAGCTAGGGCCCCCAGGATGGAGGGGGAGGGTGGGCTGGCGGGTCGCCCCGGGGGGGGGGGGGGGGGGCGACCCGCTGCTCTATGTATGAAGTCTATGGGGCATGGAAGAACTGTCTATAGACAGCGGTAGAGACCTGATACGATGAACAGTGTTCAAGGTGCCCCTCTGCTACCAACCAACAGATAGACCAGCAGGTCGATTCACAATTTTCCAGGTACAAAGATAAATAAAATCGAGAGTTGTATATAAAAATAATTGGGTCGGCAGATAGTAGGGCTTCAATTATAAGTAGCTTAATTGAGCAACAGAAAATTAATTTGTTAAAGTAATTGTAAATAGATCAAGCGCTTTTAACAAGCATTTGCCGGTTTTAAATGCTTATGATCAGAGTTGAAGTTCAATTAAAATAATTAGTTCATGGATCATTATAAAAATTATTTATAAAATAGGTTTGTTTTTCTTGGCTGCTTGTCCCATTTAAGACATTCCTTTGCACTCTGGTCACGCGTGACGACATTTTCTATAAAGAATGACATTTTACAGACTAAATGATGAATGTTAAAAAATATCGTTTGATTAATTGACTGAGTTCATCATCGTTGTTCGTGGAAAGCCACTGCCGTGCAGAAGACCAGCGCTGTCCCGCCCTGGAGCCGACTCCCCGACGCCGACACTCACACTACTTTGCCGGGCATGTAGAGCAGGATGGGGACCACGGGCGAGCTGTCGTTCCCGTAGATGATGAAGCCCATCTCCTTCAGCCGAGACCTGAAGTAACGCGTGTTCTCCGCCAGCTGCCGGATCCGCTGTATGCCTGTGGCGGAAAGAAAAAAACCACGACACCACATTTCAACACGCGGCTTGCAAAAATTCGCACCTTTTGGGGGGGGGGGGGGATCTCCCCACTATTGGAGAGGAGAGAGGGAGAGGGGGAGAGGGGGGGGGGAGGGTGGGTGGTGGAGGATGCCAGCTGCTCATCTCGCCACTCTCTCTCTCTCCCCCCTGCCCTGGCTGCGTCCCTGGCAGACAGTCTGGTGGTGGTGGTGGGGGTGGTGGTGGTAGCCCCCCCCCCCCCATGAGGAACCAACTCATCCTTATCCCCTGAATCTCCATCTGGACGGGGCCGACCGCGCCACGCCGGCCTCGCTCTTGATTACAACTCGGCTGCAGCCGCCGCAGCAGCAGCAGATGGTTCAGTTTTTCGAGTGCCCGACAGCCAGGCCCGTGCGTGAGCACATGCACGCGTGCACACACACACTCACACACACGCGCGCGTAAACGGACACACACACACTGGTGAGACATGAAGCCACATGTACAGTCACAAGCACGATTGCGCATGCACACAAACACACACAGACATACGCACTGGTGAGACATTGAGCCACACACACACACACACACACAAAATGGTGAGGCATTGAGCCAGACACACATACAGTCAGTCACAAGTGCGTACACACACACACACACACACACACACACACACACACACACACACACACACACACACACACACACACACACACACACACACACACACACACACACACACACACACACACACACACACAAAATGGTGAGGCATTGAGCCAGACACACATACAGTCAGTCACAAGTGCGTACACACACACACACACACACACACACACACACACACACACACACACACACACACACACGCAAGAGTAGGCGGGGAGGGGCGGGGGGGATAGAGGGAGAGAGGGAGTGAGGAAGGAGGGAAGAAGGAAGGAGGGGTCATAAATAGGATAGGCCACATTTTGCGCAAAGCCAAAGACTGCAGTGGTGGTCGGTAACCGAATGTAAATAACATTTAAGTACCGTGTTGGCTCGCCATAAACATACGCATTGAGACCCGGAAACAGGTGAGGGGATGAACAGAGTGTGTGTGTGTGTGTGTGTGTGTGTGTGTGTGTGTGTGTGTGTGTGTGTGTGTGTGTGTGTGTGTGTGTGTGTGTGTGTGGGGGGATAAGATGTTAATCCCCGGGGATCTCTAATGATGGTGGGAGGCCGGACCACAGGAGGACTGCGGTGGAATTCACCACGGACCACAGCTCAGTTATTGTGGTTTTATTGTTATTACCCTTTGGGCAATACATGGGAATGGGTACGAGTGGGCATTACATCCCCGTGTCTATTATATTATATTATCTATTGTTTATGTGTCTGTTATATGCCCGTGGACAAAATAAAAATATGCGAGAATATTTTGGTTTTGTTTAACGCCAACATGTGGTTCCTTCATCCGCAGCAGGGGAGAGAGAGGGGGGGGGAGAGAAAGAAGGGGAGAGAGAGGGGGAGAGAGAGAGAGAGCGGGCAAAAGAGTGGGGGAGAGAGAGTGGGGGAGAGAGCAGGGGTGAGAGAGGGGGAGAGCGAGAGAACAGAGCCAGATGGGGGAGCCATGCAGGTGGGTCCAAAGTTTGAACAATCAGTGTAGTGAAGTGAAGTGTACACGCACAATTAACACAAAGTTTCAGCCGTCACGTAAACATGTGATAGCTGAAACGTACACAAAGAGCGACAGGACCTAAATGAGTCGATCATGTTTCAAAAGACGGCAGAGTTCATAAACTCCCGCTCAGAGTGTGACCTCGCTGTGGTCGCTGAGCGTGATTCAGAACAACGTTTGCATGTAAACGGGATACCTCAAAAAAATGAGGGCGAAAAAGAAAGGGTGACAAAGTCCGACAAGGACAAACAACAAATCAAGCTCCGCTGGTAAGAAACCTGACGCTAAAGTCCTCCGTTAGATGTTAAACCACATGAAACGGCTCTCGGTCGGTCCCATTTCCACATTCCACCAAAAAGGCCCCCCTGCTTTTCCTCAGCTCTGTCTCAAAGTTCAGGGCATTTCTCTCTCCTCCTGACTCCCAGGACAGTAATCTATCTCTGACCAGGTGACCCCAGCTGTCGGTGCAGACGTCCATACCCTATCCTCTTGCGCCGCCTCAATCGATACTCTTCTGAGGGCTTCCACCCAGCTTACGTAAGCCATCCCAAGCATGTGTATGTTTGCGCGATGCCAAACCGTTCCCATGGTCTGAAATCCGAGGCTTTGTCCAAACCAGCAGGGAAGCTAAAAGAGACGCCTCGCTTTGGACTTAAAACAAAAAGGATCCTTATAACACTAAGGAGCCTTATAATACAACGGAGCCTTATATAATGAAGGGGCCTTACATAACACAAGCCTTTTAACAAGAAAGAGCCTTAAAAAACTAAGGAGCCTTTTATAATGAAGGGGACTCAAAACATAAGCCTTATAACACGAAGGATCCTTATAACACAACAGTCCATATATATTACCAAGGAGCATAACACAAGCCTTTTTTTAAACAAAAGAAAGATTACAATTTAAAAAGGGGAACCTCTACCACAGCGTTGCAACGCCAGCCCGCTAACGACCACCTGGCTGCAGGGGTGTCTGAGCGTCTTCGACGAGAGGCTCCTCAACGATCGCACGGCCCCCATGTGAAACTGATTTCCCCAGCAGCGAGGTCATGTGTGAGCCCGGGCCTGGACGTTCTTCCTCTCTTCCTCCCGGGCCGCAGACACCCCTCTCCCGGTAATAGCTAGCACATTTCCCTTGTCCATCGCTCTCAGCTAAGAGCCTAATACTAACACAAACAAAGACAATAGCGCTCTAACCCCCCCCCCAAAGCTAGTCCGGTCACGGGAAAATGTTTCAGAAAATTTGAGATCATTTATTTGTTCAGGTGTATATTTTCTTTTCTATGGGATTTGGTTGGTGTGTGTGTGTGTGTGTGTGTGTGTGTGTGTGTGTGTGTGTGTGTGTGTGTGTGTGTGTGTGTGTGTGTGTGTGTGTGTGTGTGTGTGTGTGTGTGTGTGTGTGTGTGTATGCAAGTGTTTGTATGTATGTACTGTATGCATGCATATGTGCATAAATGTGTGTGTGTATGAGTGTTTATGCGTGTGTGTGCGCATGTGTGCGTGCGGGTGTATATTTATGTGTGTGCGTGTGTGTATATATATGTGTATGTATGCAGGGGGGGGGTCAATAAACAGAGTTTCATGGAAGGAGGCGAGCGAGGAGGTGGAGATCGATGACCGAGATACGGACGTTAACGGAGACGGGAAAACCACTGGCTGCTCACCCACTGTGTTCCCGTCTACTCCCATGATGCACTTCATGGCCCGGATGATCTGCTCCACCACGGGGGGGCACATGGCAGTGGCGTAGACAGCGCTGTGGGAGTGGCTCCGAAGGTAGTTCACCAGCTCCTGTGGGGTGGGGGGGGGGGGAAGAAGGACCGAGAGGTCAGGATAACACGGACGCCATGGTCATACGGCCAAACGCTGGACGGATGTTTTCATTTTGAGAGATAGCGTGAACGTTTTGAGCGGTGTTCGAAGTGTCGAAGCCACACCGGTGAGTTATTACACAGACACTTCTTTCAACAAGGCAATAGACAGGTAAGGCTGGGAACCAGCAGAGCAATCAATCAATATTGGATCAGCAAAAAACAGGATGAAAGCAAAAACATTCTGCACTCGTCAAGTTGCTAAAACACACAGACGACTTCCTTGTTTACAAGTCATCCGTCAGTTTTTTGCATAAGCAGAAGTCGAGTGTGACAGCGTAAACACAAATAAACCCTTTCTCTGCGCGCAGTCCGTTTCACATCCTCGCTGTGTTCCATCAATGCGGGTGACACTTGGCACCGCCCCAGTTTGACTGCGACAGAGTCACAGGTGAGGGAAGGGGTGGCCATGCACCTGTCCTCTCAAACCACTAGAGAGAGCTCACGTACAGCCCGCACCTGTGTGCGAATCAATTAGTGTCCCAGCGGCCCCGTCTCCGTCACAACCCTCCCGTCTGCCGCCTCAGGCTGTTTGGCCGCGTAATACGGTGAGAGAGAGAGGTACGGAGAGATGGAGAGAGAGGAACTGAGAGAGGGACAGAGAGAGAGGGACAGAGAGAGGGACAGAGAGAGAGGGACAGAGAGAGAGGGAGGTGGAGGGACAGAGAGAGGGACTGAGAGAGGGACAGAGAGAGAGGGACAGAGAGAGAGGGACAGAGAGAGAGGAACTGAGAGAGGGACAGAGAGAGAGGGACAGAGAGAGAGGGACAGAGAGAGGGACAGAGAGAGAGAGGGACAGAGAGAGAGAGAGAGAGAGAGAGGGACAGAGAGAGGGACAGAGAGAGAGGGACAGAGAGAGGGACAGAGAGAGAGGGACAGAGAGAGGGACAGAGAGAGGGAAAGAGAGAGAGGGACAGAGAGAGAGAGAGAGAGAGGGAGGTGGAGGGACAGAGAGAGAGGGACTGAGAGAGAGGGACAGAGAGAGAGAGAGAGAGAGAGAGAGAGAGGGAGGTGGAGGGACAGAGAGAGAGGGACTGAGAGAGGGACAGAGAGAGAGGGACAGAGAGAGAGGGACAGAGAGGGAGGTGGAGGGACAGGGAGAGAGAGGGACTGAGAGAGGGACAGAGAGAGAGGTGGAGGGACAGAGAGAAAGGGACAGACAGAGAGGGAGGAGGAGGGACAGAGAGAGAGGGATTGAGAGAGGGACAGAGAGAGAGGGAAAGAAAGAGGGACAGAGAGAGGGACAGAGAGAGAGAGACTGAGAGAGGGACTGAGAGAGGGACAGAGAGACAGAGAGAGGGACTGAGAGAGGGACAGAGAGAGGGACAGAGAGAGGGACAGAGAGAGGCGGAGGGACAGAGAGAGAGGGACAGAGAGAGGGACAGAGAGAGGGACAGAGAGAGAGGCGGAGAAAGGGACAGAGAGAGAGGGACTGAGAGAGGGAGAGAGAAAGGGACGAGAGAGGGACAGAGGGAAAGGGAGAGGGACGGAGGGAGAGGGACAGAGAAAGGGACAGAGAGAGGGAGAGAGAGGGAGAGAGAGGGAGAGAGAGCTACAGTCCCCTGAACACACTGTGTTCCGGGTCCGGAACGCTCATTATCCCTAAATGTCAGCACCAGATTATTTCTCGTGGAGGAGATTCAAGGGAACTGTACTGATTTTCTCATTGGCCCAGCGGCTGGTGTGCGCATGTCTGTGTGAACATGTGTGCATTCACACATTGAGTGTGAATGTGCGTGATTGAGGGTACCTATGTGTGTGTATGTGTGTGAGTGTGATTGAGTCTGTGTGTGATTGAAGGTGTCTGTGTGTGTGTGAGTGTGTGAATGTGATTGAGGGTGTCTGTCTCGTATGTGTGTGAGTGTGTGTGTGCGTCTGTTTTTGTCTGAATGGTAATGAGGAGGTTGGAGCAGGCTTGGAGCTGCTTTGGGGTGCATGTGTGTGTAAGTACGCATGTGTGTGTTAGTGTGGGGTGGTGGTGTATGCTGGGTGATGAGTCATAGTCAGAGATGCTGTCTGGACATTTCCACCATCATCTGTCTCTATTGGGAGACTGAGGTCGTCTCTCACAAACGGCTGCGTGTGTGTGCGTGTGTTTATGTGTATAGTTGTGTGTGTGTAGTCATGTGTATATTTGTGTGTGTATGTGTGTTTGTATGTGTGTGTATTCATATGTATATTTGTGTTACTGAGTGCATGTGTGTTTTAGTTTGTGTGTGTATTTGTATCTGTATTTGTGTGTGTGTATATATGTATATGTGTATGCATATGTGTTTGTATGGTATGTGCATGTTTGTGCATGCGTGTGTGTCTATCTGCGTGTGTGTCTATGTGCGAGTATGTTTTTATTTGTGTGCTTGTGTGTGTATTTACGTGTGTGTGTGCGTGCGTGCATATACATACACATGCATGTATATGCGCGTGTGTGCGTGTGTGTGTGTGTGTGTGTGTGTGTGTGTGTGTGTGTGTTTGTGCGCGCGCATGGGGGGGGGGGGCGGAACCAAGACATCTGGTTCCGCTCAGGGGCCCCGTGGGGCCGTTTGTGCGACCAGGAGAAGGCCGTTAAGGGAACACGTCCGAAAGCCTCCCCACATCTGGGGAGCGGGGGGGCGATGGGAGCGACAGCGCCCTGTGAGTCTTACTCTAAACGCTCCGATGACGCTGGGGCACTGAACACGGCCGCAACGCCGCAGCGCGGCAGGAGCACGTCCGTCAAGGAGGCACGTCACAGGCGCACACGTACGAACACACACACACGCTCACACGCACGCACGCACGCAAATGCGTTCAAACACACATGCGTACGCACACACACACACACGTACGCCAGCACGTAGGCTTCCGTTCACACACAAACGTGCGCCACACACACGCATACGCACAAACACACGTACACACACACACACACACACACACACACACACACGTTAGCAGATAGGTTTACATCCACATACAAACACATCCCCATGCAAATGCTTCCATGCACACAGGTACACACAAAAGTAGGTATTCACACGCGCGCGCACACACACACACACACACACACACACTCACACACACACACACACACACACACACACACACACACACACACACACACACACACACACACACACACACACACACACACACACACACACACAGTCAAGATGTCAGGGCCACCTCGATATACGGGCAGAGTTAACGACCCAGGGCTCGATGTGAAGTTGAGGTGAATTCTAAGAGGCTTCGGAGTCTATTCATTAGCCAACTTATTCTTAGAGCCCGCTCATAAAAGATCCATAATATGACTGTTTTCCAGCACACCCATCTGCGCGCACTCTTTCTCTCGGTCAACCTGAATCCACTTAATGGAGGATTAGGGAGGATGATGGTGGGAGGGGGGAGGGGGCGGGGGGGGGGGGTGGGGGGACTTCACCCTCACCACAACAACAAATAAGTCGGAAAACTAAAGGCTTTCGCTTCTCCCTTCTCTTCCCCTTCAACCTCCTCCGAGCAACAGCGCTTGTTTACAGCCGACAGCTGTCAACGGAGGCCGCGGCGCGCCCGCTCCTACTTCAAACATCGTCACGCTCGTTAAAGGCAGTGCCGTTAAGAGAACGCCGTTCCTCGCCGCACAGTTCCGACGGCAGGCCACAAGAAAGGGGCTGGACCTCGGCCAGAGTCACCTTCTCATTACAGCGGGGGCCGGGCGGGCGGGGGGGGGAGGAGGAGGGAGGAAGCAGGAAGAACAGAACGACCCGCTGTGGAACTTAAATTCAAACGGTGCACGGGGCCCACTTCCTCTGTTGCTTTCTAATCAACGGCCGCATCGCTGATGTGGTTTGAGTGCACGCTTGTTTTTTTGGGGGGTTTTATACTTTAACCGCGTCGGAATAGAATCACAAAAGGCTTTACGGATACGGAGATGGGGGGCACGGGGGGGGAAGGGGGAGGGGAGAGGGGCGCAGATCTGAGGACATTTGCTGGACATGTGAGCGCTCGGTCTGTGGTGGCCGTGCGTGATCGTTTACGGGTCGGGTCCTGGTAGAACTCTGTTCACACATACACAGCCAGACGCGACGTTTCCCCCGGTGGGGCAGACGTTGCAAAGAGGGGGCTGAACGCCAGTGCGCTTCAGAGAGGTACGTTTTTTTTAAACGGGGAATGTGTTATTGCTGTCGAGTTCTCGAGTGAGTCAACAGGGTGGCTGTGACTCGACACCGTGGTAATTGTTATCAAAATCCCATCAGACGTTAATCGAGACTGACTGGGGAAGTGTGTTTTCGCCCCGGATCTACGACACTGCGGAAGAACGGCACTGGCTGGTTCACCCGAGGTACCAAGGCAGAGGAGGGTAGGTAAAATTAGCTCTGACTCAATATTCAATGTTTCCCCCGTGATTGTGAAAACATGTGTTTTGACGCAGGGAACAGCTGTTCAACCTGTGTTGTCCTTAGATCGGATTTACCGGGCGTCAAGGATTTAGAAACAGCATTTTATATAAGTTCACAGGAAATTTGTCTCTCATGAAAAGATTTACATTTAGGGCCTTCTCCAGATGCTTTTATCCAAAGCGACTTACAACGGTTTACACACACATTCACACACCGACGGCGGTGTCAACCGTGCAAGGGGACAGCCGACTCGTCGGTAGAAGTCAGGGTTAGGTCTCTTGCTCAGGGACACCTCGACACTGAGCTAGGAGGAGCCGGGGATTGAACTAGCAACCTTCCCGCTCTACCGCCTGAGCAAAGCCGACCCTGATGGCCCGAAAAGAAGACGGGCGAAGATGCAAACGGTGGCCTTTTTTTTTTTATCCAGACTGTCATCCCCAGACACCCTTCTTACTCAAGGGGGGCCGCCTAAGTCCCGGCGTCGAACGAATCCATTGACCATCAGATTTAAAAGGTGAAGAAGACAAAGAGAGGAAAGCGGTATTGACGCGTCATCGGATACCTTGTTTCCGGCGATGTAGCCCCCGGCCGCCCCGAAGCTCTTGGTGAAGGTGCCCATCATGACGTCCACGTCGGCGGGGTTGAGCCGGAACAGCTCCGTCACGCCGCGCCCCGTGGGCCCCACCGCCCCGATGCTGTGGGCCTCGTCCAGGTACAGGTACGCCTTGTACTTCTTCTTCAGGGCCACGATCTCTGGGAGCCGCGCCACCGAGCCCTCCATACTACAGGGAGGGAGGGAGAGAGAGAGAGAGAGAGAGAGAGAGAGAGAGAGAGAGAGAGAGAGAGAGAGAGAGAGAGAGAGAGAGAGAGAGAGAGAGAGAGAGAGAGAGAGAGAGAGAGAGAGAGAGAGGCAGAGTGAGTGAGTGAGTGAGTGAGTGAGTGAGTGAGTGAGTGAGTGAGCGAGCGTAATGGGCGGGGACTAGGATTAGGATGAGGTTCACTCAGAGTCTAAAGGTTCTGGTTTCGATCCCCAATGTCCACAGTCTACCCATCGGCATCTTTGCGTTCTTAACCTGCTCATCATCAGGCAGATGCATCAGGCATCTCCTGTGAAAGAGATGCCTAACCTCAGTGAGACTCCGGGGATAAATAAACGCCCGCTAAAATGATTGACCCGCCTCTGAATTCACTGCCAAAAGCTTTCGATCCCAGCGTCGACTGAATGACTCAATAAAAGACCCAGCAGTAGGGTCTGAAATACAGCTGAATAAACCGAACTGAATAAAAACAACAGGGTCAAGCTTCACTTTAGGACATCTGCCAGCACGTAGCAGTCAGCTGACACGTTCTGACCAATGGTTCGAACGCCAGCCGGCGTAATCCTGTTTCCCCCTCAATCTTCCTGAGGGGTACGCAGAAGTCCCGCCGCTGCCCTGGCAGACAGGCCCTCCTCCTCCTCCTCCTGCTGCTCCTCATTGGACATGTTCCCTTTTAAGGCTACAACTTGACATCATGGGGGGAGTTGAGCCAGGCCCCGCCCCCCTCCTCCACCACCTCCCTCTCCACCACCAGCACAAACAAAACCCTCTGTACTCAAACTGACAGCAGATGGAGTTTCTCCGAGACTCATGTGGACATCAAAAGAGGGACCAGGAAGAAAGCGAAACCATGCTGCGCATTTTATCCAGACCTTTTGATGTACCCCGGGAGCTAATAAGACAGTGCATTAGTGCCCCCCCGAAGCCATGTCCACGTGCACACCCCAACACACACACACGCACACACACATGCACGCGCACACACACCCCAACACACACTCACACAAACATACACATGCACCCACACACACATGCACATGAACACACACACTCACGCGCACCCAAACTCCTCTGATGGGCAAGATAGTGTGTGAAAGGCCTGGTGTTAACCATGTGTTCCATGTCAGCAGCGAGTTTGACGTCTTTGTTTGAAAACTACATTACACTACTGTCGTTTCATCGGCTAAGGACGGGAGGAGGGAGGGAAGTCGAGGGAACGCAGGTGGGAAGGAAGTAAGGAAGGACAGAGGTAAAGAAGGGAGGGCTAAAGGAAGGGAGAAAGGAAGGAAGTTGAAGGAAGTTGAGGGAACGCAGGGGGAAAAGGATGGAAGGAAGCGAGGAGATAGTGGGTAGTTGGCTCGGCAGTGTAGAGGAGTCAATCTTCGTGCCTTCGTTTGGCCTTGATTTGAAGCTAATGAGCAGATGGAGCTCATCTCTGCCAGGAGGGTAACACAATACCCCCCACACGCGCGCGCACACACACACACACACACACACACACACACACACACACACACACACACACACACACACACACACACACACACACACACACACACCTCACAGGCTCTCACTCACACAAGCACATGCATTGTATGTATCCAGGGATGCACACACACAGACACACTCACACACACACACACGTACACACTTCCATTTACACGTGTGGCTCTCTGCACGAGGCAAACAGCTGCATTAGAAGCCATTACAGGGCCCGATAAACACATTGCTCCACAGAGCTCCACTCAGGTTACAAATGAAGCGCTCCACCTGAAAAGGCCTCTGAGATTAATGAGACTGCTGGCAGATCTCGCTAAATAAGAGGCCCAGAAGGCTCACTTCAGGCGGACGCTGGATGCCGCCCTAGCTTTGTGTTTTGTTTCAAAATGTTGGACTGCCAGAGTCCTGAAAACGGTCTAACTTTTGTTGCAACACAGGGAAGAATCATGTGGCAAGGCGTTTCGTCATCCACATCTCCGAAGGTGGTCTCTCGGTCCCGCATGCGCTCGGATGACCTTTTAACTCATCAGGAGAGAACCTAAATGCCACCACGCACACATAGGGATTTTTGGGGGGGGATTTACAGTGTACTCAATTTCCGCACCATCTATCTGATATTCCCTTGCTCTAATTGTGAACAACAGTTTTCTATTTAGAGTTAAGAACTAATAGTACCTTATTATTGTTGTAGAAGGGACTCAAACACATGTGGCTTTGTGCATGTCGGTGGGATAGGGTGTGTGTGTGTGTGTGTGTTACTGTGTGCGTTAGTGTGTGCAAGTGTTAGTGTGTGCGTGCGCGTGTGTTCACACACACGTGTATGCACGTGTGTTTGAGTATACGCATGTGTGAATGTGCACGTGTGTGTGCACGTGAGTGTGGATGTTTGAATGTATGCGTGTGTGAGTGTGTGCACATGTGTGTGCACGTGTAGGCGCCGCCGGCTGACCTGTAGATGCCCTCCACCATGATGAGGATCTTTCTCCAGGGACGATGGGTGCGAGGCTGTCCCGAGCACACCGCATCTCTCAGCATCTTCTCTAGGCTGTGCATGTCTGACACACACACACACACACACACACACACACACACACACACACACACACACACACACACACACACACACACACACACACACACACACACACACACACACACACACACACACATTTATTGGCATACAAAACCCCAAAGACATCATATGTCTGATATCTGCAAACTTCTCTTATCGGAAAACATAAAGTAAAAGCAAACATTAAAAGGTAAACAAAGACTAGCATTCGATTTATTGGGCTAACTAAGTAAACAAGTCCCTACTGTGTCTGCTGGGAACACCTTTAACAAACGAGCACACAGGATATAGCTTTGCCTTATTCTTAAATTCAAAACCTGCAGACTTTCAGCTGACAAATTGCCCCCAAATCACAGCCGGTGATGGGAGTATGAAATCAACAATAAGGTTAGTAAATTAACTCATTACGGCACAGCTATTGAGATGAACTACTGTTATCTAACGTTGACATTCGATGTAGGGGTTTTGCGACCAGCAGATGGCAGTGTTGAACAGCTGTCGATCACCGGGAGCAATCAACGTCCACGCAAAACAGAAGGCATGTCTTTGTATTGGAAGGCATGTCATATATGTGAGGTATGCAAAGCCTGTGCTTGTGAAATATAAATCACCATTCCAATCATCTCTGTGTATTCTGTCAAATGGATATTGTTATCGTGTTTTCAACAGAGGTTAATTGAAAAGGCCACATCAAATTATACACATCACACCATATAATTGTGATTGCCGCCGGTATATCGAAATATCTAAATTATAGTGTGCATGCGGATAACTAGATGTGTATCCAGATGCACAAAACATTCTGGTTTCAGGTGTTAAAAAAACAAAAACATCTTCTGTGTCTGTACACGGCACCCAATGGAGGTTTTGATCAGGGGTAAGCTCGTCATCATTTCCATACCATAGATATGCAGAGGGCAACCGAGACTACATCAGGTTTCGTAGCATAGCAGACGTGTGCGTTGGATTGACACACCATACGGGCCCCGGAGGGAGGGGGGTTCAGCCTGTTTATTTGTACTAGGATTGATTATCTCCTCTTCTCTTCGAGGCATTCTTCTCTAAAGGACGAGCCCAACCAGTCTGTCCGCTGCTGAGGGATTCCAACGAGTGTCAAACGCAGGTGTCAGAACTGTAGCCTCGAGCCCTCCATTTCAAAACCACCCACCAGGGAGAGGGAAACCCCCCCACTTCGATGGAAAAAAGGGGAAATAACCCTTCCGGCGATAGACGGTGTACTGGCATGGTTTGGGTGAAGGAACATCATTCTTTTTCGGGTACAGAGAGGGCCTTTTAGGGCTGATAAGAGAGACGGAGACGTGGTGGAGGGCACACAGTAGTGTCGACCGAACCCAGTAGAAGAGTGTGTTCGGCTAGCTGGGGCAGGTTAGGGGAGGAGGGCTGGTTTCTCTCGGCCGGGTGTGGCCCATGAGGGGTGCGGGGGGGAGGGGGGGGGGGGACAGCTCACCCCAAACCGATTCGGCCTGTACCTGTCCGCCCCTACATGCTGCTGCTGCAGGTGGACGAGGAGGAGGAAGAAGAGGAACACCTTCCCCCCCCCCCCCCCCCCCCCCCTCCTCCGAAACCGAACAAACAAGTAAACCAGAAAGACGGCGTACTTACTGTTGTGCTTGAACACCCGGATGGTGGCCCCCGACAGACGGGCTCCAAGGATGAGGGAGGTGTGGTTCAGCTCGTCGCTGAGTATCAAACAGCCCTGCGGAGCCGGCACACAACACACACAGATAATGCTAAGGTGCCCTAGCGCCTTTAAGTATTACATTAAGAGAGCCAAGGCGCCGCTTTATGGACAGCGCTCCGGCAAGCCAGACATGTGTGTGTGTGTGTTTCAGTGTGTGTGTGTGTTTTTGTGTGTTTCGGTGTGTGTGTGTTTTTGTGTGTGTGTGTGTGTGTGTTTCGGTGTGTGTGTGTTTTTGTGTGTTTCGGTGTGTGTGTGTGTGTTTTTGTGTGTGTGTGTGTGTGTGTGTGTGTTTCGGTGTGTGTGTGTGTGTGTGTTTCAGTGTGTGTGGGTCTCCATCAATAACGGAGAATGTGTGATGTGAAATGATGTATAATTACGAAGTACATCATTTTAATAGACTTCTAAACGGTCTTCCAGCATAATTAGTTTCCTTAAACGCACACTATATAACAGTTTTTTTTTTTTTTAAAGCGATGGCTTCCAATATAAATAAAGCGAGTATATGAACAATAACTCGCCTCCGTTCAATTCAAACCTTTATAGACAAGGGCGGTTCCAACGCTACAATCCTATTTGGTTTGGTACGGCCAGTGGCAGGGGAGCGCTTGTTTCGGAGCGGGGGCCTGAGGCACATTAGAAATCAAACCCTACTATAGTCGGGAGACCCAAAAACGAACGTTTGCCTGAACATACAAAAGAGGCAAATGTTCATTTTGTGGGCTGTTTTTTGTTTTTCCCTCGCGCTCCCATGGCGGGCGGAAAGGGGGGGGGGGGGGGGGGGGAGCCTTTGAGCGTTCGTCTCTGTAGTCCTCAGAGTGTCCTCCTCCGGGTGCTCTCTCGGCGCGCCAGTCATGCGACACGGCGCAGCGCGACGCAGCATCTAACAAACCAATTACCTGACACCAGGCTCACATCCCTTTGAACCCACCTTTTTATCCCGTAACCGAAAAACGCCTGCAGAGGAAATAAAGGCGGTAAAAAAAAAAAAAAAAGGTGCAAAAACAAAACAGAGTAAAAGCGTTTAAACGATTTGACACGGCGGATAGTCGACAGCCGACGTCGTTACTCTGACAGCCGTGGATGTGTTAAAGTGCGAGGGCGGCGTGCGCGTGTCTGGGAGCCGCGGCTCGCGGCGTGTCATTGGCTGATCGGCTCTCGGTTGGTCCCGCGGTCGCAGCAGGTGATGTCCTGGCCCCGCCTCCCTTTAGCCCTGGCTCCTCCCATTATCCCTGGCTCCTCCCATTAGCCCTGGCTCCTCCTATTAGCCATGGCTCCTCGCAGCGGCCCGCTCACTCTGCTCCTCAGAGGCCGGCCAGGTGACGTCCTGCCCCCACCCAGGAGCCATGGCTCCTCCCATTAGCCCTGGCTCCTCCCACTAGCCATGGCTCCTCCCATTAGCCCTCACTCCGCCCCTCACTCTTGCTCCTCAAAGGCCGGTGGGAGACGGCTCAGGCCTCTACCAGCCGCTCCGTCTGTCAGCTATAAACTGGAAGTGACAGCGTTTCCTCACAACCAGTCATCCACCAGATAACTATCGGGAGTCGGGGAGAGGGGGGTGCTGGCATGATGCTCTATCAGCCCCCTTAGGACCCCCCCCCTCCCCTCCCATCCAGTCTAATCAGTGGCAGCCGTCCGTCGGGGTGTGTGTGTGTGTCTGTGTCTTTGTGTGTGTGTGTGTGTGTGTGTGTGTGTGTGTGTGTGTGTGTGTGTGTGTGTGTGTGTGTGTGTGTGTGTGTGTGTGTGTGTGTGTGTGTGTGTGTGTGTGTGTGTGTGTGTGTGTGTGTTGCCCGTGGTAACCCCGTCTTGTTGTGGCTGAGCCACCATGCCTCGCGGGCGAGGTCTGCTTAATCATACCCCGCAGTGACGTCTTTGACAATGCCTGCATCTACAATCCCCCCCGACCCCGCCACCCCCACCCTCACCCTCACCCCCCACCACCACCAACCCCCCCCCCCCACCTGCTGGGAAGCCTCAAGGGCTTCCTGGTCCTGGGCCCTGTAATGATTAATTATCGTTGTAATTAACGAGCTCGGACAGGGAGCTGTCACCGGGCGGACATCTAGCATTGGTCCGTTTCGTGGCCTCCGTGATGCGTCACACGCGTGACGGACACGACGGGAAGGGGGCAGAAGGCGGGTTTGTTCGGTGTGTGTGTGTGTGTGTGTGTGTGTGTGTGTGTGTGTGTGTGTGTGTGAGAGAGAGAAAGTGCGGCTAAACACACACACACCCCTCGGTGTTATAAACAGTGTTACGGACGCTGCGTACCTTGCTAACGAGCGCCGGGATGTTCATGGAGTTGGTGGCGAAGCCCATGCCGAAGGTCATGGCAGACTCAACGCCCAGGAAGTCGGCCACCAGGCGCTCCAGCTCTTCGTGGCTGCTGAGGTTCCCTGAGAGGGGGGGGGACATGAGGGGGTCAGTGAGGCCCAACGGCGGAGGAGCAACGCTGCTGTACCTGGGGATCTGTCGGTCAGTCGATCTGTTTCAAGGTACTGAAGAGAAAGGCCCGAGACTCAAAAGGGTTGAATCCTAAAAGACTGTGGAGCCAATCGATAATCTATAATGGTCGTTTAGGTTATCTTTTATTTCAGCAGTAAAAGGAGATCTATTAGTAAAGCTCTTATTTCAGGCTGATACATCAGATCCTGTGTGATGGGGAAGTGGTCTCATCGAAAGCGACTTTGGGTGCGACTCAAGCAGGCACAGATGCAAATACCAATATTTGTCAAAAAAAACCCGGTGCCATTTTTCATAACTAATCAGTGTTATTTTCAAAAAAAGAGCGCTTAGGGTGCTCTTAAACCGGTCATAGTCCGATGACGGTGATAAAGAAGTTAATTGTGGTGTGAGGCGCCAAGGGGTAAACAAACGGGCCATGGCTCGGATGTTATTTTTTAATATCCATCTCCTTCAGGCACTGGTAAATTACCAAGCCCTCCAAGCATGACTTCTGTGTTTCGCTTGGTCTATGGGTTGGAAATGGGGACCTCCCATTGAAGCCGTTTCTCCTTTCACATCCACTTTTAATACGTTATGAAGAAGAACCAGTTCCCTAAAAGGTCACAGTAGATATGACGCTGTGTATTTACATTTCACCATTAATGTAGCCTTGAGTATTTCATAAACGGTTTGGGAATCAGCCATCGCTCCAATCACCTCCTGTTACACCTCCAGGCCAACTGAATCACCCCCCGATCATTAAACGGTGGGTTTACCTCCCTAACGACCCACTCTGTCTGCTTTAAAAACAGGAACACACAACAGCCTGCAGACGGGGCTGGCTCTAACACCCCCCCCCCTCCCCCCCGGAGGAGTCGGGGTCTCTGGTGGTGAGTGAGGGGCCATCGGGTATTGAGCACTTGTGTATCGAAGCTAAACACACCCAAACTCTCCCTCCCCCTCTACGGCGTTCCCCAAATTCGGGTGCATTCCATCAGGCTTCACGCCAGGCCCTGATCGATTCATACATTTCCCGAACCACTCAAGAGCACCGGGGCCCCTGCCGGCACGCACTGCCTTTCTAATCAGTCTGCATTGGCATTCGGCCCCCCTAGATAGAGCACTTTCCTCAGCAGTGCGTTAGCAGTGCCTGGCCCACTTTATTGATATGCTAACCCCATACTGTGTGGCGGCTGCTGCTGCTGCTGCTGCTGCTGCTGCTCCGGTGATCACGGCCCGGCCCGGCCAGGTATCACCCAGTCAAGTCCGTGTTCGACCTCCTTTTTCCTCCATCTTTCATTGGGTCCGGTTCCCCCCTATAACCCAGCAAATAATCACACTGCATTGCAACCCCTGATCCCACTCTTGTAATTAGCTATCTGGATTGATTACTAGGTCACTTATTTCCCGGGGCAAAGCTTCAAGGCCTGTTTTTGTGGATTGCATGAAAGGTTGGACAGCAATCAGGTGGAAAAAGGCATGGGCTTATTACTGACGGTATGGCTCGGAGCCGTAAAGTGTCAACACTCTTCCGTGACTCGTCATTGGTGGGGTGTTTTTGTTTTTGAATGTCCTACATTTAACGCCAGATGCACCGCGAGAAGTTAATCATTTGCATGATGACATAAACCCAGAGTAGGAAAGAGGAAAAGCCAGACACGCTCTTTGAAACCCTGGTACCAAAGTGTCACTCTCGCTTTGTGGCTGCTCATTGCTTCCGTTCGTTATCGATTTGACATTGGTGATCTGATATGCATCTGAAGGCAAAGATGGTTTTGGTTCGTAAGCTAGCACACACACAATACACCACCGAAGCAAACATTCAAAAAGACGCAACAGACGGACAGAGGGACAGAACCCACTGTGGAGAAACGTGTAAAAAGGCTTCGCTGATACGATCACACAACGTTGATATGTAGCGTACGGTTATGAGATATAATTGGCGGTCACTGACGAGCGATAAGAATCGACTCCAGCCCCATCTCCACCGGGTCTATCTCTATGAGGCCTCGTCTATATGCTAATCCATTGGCAGCAGAGACATGCAAGAACAACCCCAAACGTCTTATGATTAATCTCCCCCAAAAAGCAGCACGGGGAATCCATGTTTCCAACTACAGCTTTGTGTTTTTTGCTAATCAAAACAGAGCCAGAACTCTCTCTTTTCTGTCCATGTATATTCTGCACTCTATACTTATTGTATCCAATACAATACAATAAGCACTGCCGTGGTGATCACAGAGGAGAGCAGAGGTGACCCCAAACAGTGAACAGAGCAGTAAGTGGATGGTGATGACATGTTTCTGGGGGTGGAGGAGGGAGGGGGGGGTGGGGGGTAAGACCTGAACTTTCACTTCATGGATGATAATTGCCGTTAACCCGCCCACACAGAAAACATAACAAAACAATCGAGTGAGAAAAAAAAAGAGAAGCAATGCAATTTTTTATGGCCGGGTGTCCAGTAAAACCGAGAAGCTGATGACTCAGCTGATGCAGCCTGGGATCTTTCATGATTGCTAACACACCTGCCTAATAGGGTGTCATAGGAGAGGGGGCCCTCTCTGCCTTAAACCTTTGAGCGAGTTAAACGGAAAAGCCACAACCGACTGATTGCAAAGAGAGGAACCGAAAAGGAACAATATTCATCAACCCCAAATGAATGATTAATACGCGGTACTTTCTGTGCGTGTATGTATATCTATCAATCTATCTATCTATCTATCTATCTATCTATCTATCTATCTATCTATCTATCTATCTATCTATCTATCTATCTATCTATCTATCTATCTATCTATCTATCTATCTATCTATCTATCTATCTATCTATCTATCTATAGTGTGTGTGTGTGTGTGTGTGTGTGTGTGTGTGTGTGTGTGTGTGTGTGTGTGTGTGTGTGTGTGTGTGTGTGGGATGTGTGGGGGGATGTGCGTGTGAGCGGGTGTGGTACGCTTGCACCCTTGCACTGTGCCACACATAGATATGACTTGAAAAAAAAAAGGCTTTGTGGTCAGCCTCCAAGGCCTCTGTGTAAAGATCTGCAGAGACTCACTCCTCGTGAGCCTCGCTGATGTCATCACACCCCCTTGACACGCAACACACACACACACACAGCTTTGTGTTACTCATTCAAAGCAATGAATAGCTAAATACTTCCCGTTCGTATATTTAAAAAGAAGAGCAATGTGGCCTCGTTCCACACACACACACACACACACACACACACACACACACACACACACACACACACACACACACACACACACACACACACACACACACACACACACACACACACACACACACACACACACACACACAAAAAGTGGTGAGTTTTAACCTGTGAATGCAAAGCTGAGAGCTTTTCTACAGACTACCCTTGAGCAGCGAGCAGTGGGCTGCTGGCGTGCCATTGACCTTCAGGTGAGATCATGGTGCGATTCACCGGGCGTTAAGGGCACTTTCAGACCCAGGAGGCCACCCAGGGAAAACGCCATTGTAGAAATAATAAATGAATAAAAGACAATGTACAACAAGACATTGATTCCACACTCCAAAGATGTCTTGGGTCACATCGCTATTTTTATGTGTAGGATGTTATGTTTAATGCTATGTTTCACGGAAATACCTTCTTCACAGTAATCCAGGCGGACGGAAGTGTAATGAGGCAGGCGTGCGGCCAAACTTTACATAATTTAACCAAAGTGAATAATGCATGTAATGACGGAGCCATGGAAGATTAAAGATTCGCCCATTATGATTCATCCGAACGATGATAAATAAAAAAGACACTTCGGTTTCCTTTGGCACGTCGTAGTCGTTAATGTGACGTAAGAGGTCTTCTTGTGTCACGCCTCGCACAATTCAAAAGCGCACACGTTCCGTTTTCTAGAGAAAAGCTAATAAGCTGGGTACCGACAGACCGAAGAATGGTAGAAATACGATATATCAGGAACCTGTTTTTTCAACAGCTTGGAACAGAACTCGATCCGCAGGTTGGTCAGTTCACCGGACTCACCCACTTCCTGCCGCGAGCTGCAGACGCCCACCCCATACTGGAGAGTCTTGTCCGCCACCGTCTTGAGGAAGTCCTCGTTGTTCTCCGCGAAGCCGAGGTAATTGTAGGAGCCCATGTTGATCACGTTCTCTATCGTCTTCCCTGTAAGCCTGCCAAAAAAAATGTAACTTTATTAATCATTCTTTACCCCCCATTGATGTTAACTGTTTTTCTACATTCCTAGAGTCCTATTTAACGCATATCAAGTATGAGGAAGTATTTCCCCAAATATCTCAAAGTGATTTAGCAGATTTTGTTTTTTTTATAAGCTCACACAGAGAAGCACTTCATGTAAGAAAGCTTTATCGGATTACCAACAGGCCCTTATGGAGTAAATTAAGACAAAACTAGACAAAAAGCATTTCCCCAAAACCTCTGTATTGTACTGTATGAGAGTGAAACCTAACGTTCACGTTTAGCCGGGCGCTCGTTCCTTGAATTGTGAAAGTACAGAATAAAGCAGAGCAGGGCGACCATTCAGTATGCTCGCCTACCGCTTCGGTGGTATTGCAACGTTAATAAATAAAGGCCAACCATTCCTGATACGAAAGGAGGGTATTCTGTCTTGTCTATGATTTACAATGAGTAGATATAAAAATATGTTTGAAATGTCAAATTACAATGAAAGACGTAGCATATATTCTTTATCGTATCCATTTGTATTCGTATTTCCTCTGTGAGCCCTCTGTGATCTGATAGTAGCTCCTGGAGGGATGCTCCGTAACTGTGTCACATGTCTGTCACATGACCTACTTTACAACCAGCAGCACCCCCCCCCCCCCTGCAGACGTCTGGGGAGACCCTCACCATGACAGTTCGGGTGTCTTCGTCCCCCAGGATCATGGATTATGGGCGTGGCTAGTTCTGGCGGGTAAATTTCGTCATGCGTCGGCTGAATGCTAACCCTGTCCAATCAAACGCACGTACACTGACAGGCGGTCGATTTAAGACGCTCCATCTCAAACACTCACTGCCAAGGTAAGTGGTATGAGAAGAATTTCGCCCACAACCACAACCCCAGCCAACACCTGCTCTGTATTGAATGAAACCTGTGTGATGGTTTGAGATATCTGAGGATTGTATAGTGCTCTCTGTTGTCATAGGTTGGTATGCTGTTGGTATTCTGTATCCGACAATTGTTTGTTATGATTTACATCTTACAGCAGGGAGCACCATAAACGGTTACATCTACTACATGATTCATTCCTGGCAGAACTAGTGTAGTGGGTTCTGGGTGTTACCCTCCAAACCAAAGGTGATCGGGTTCACGCTGCATGCCAACTTCTGCCTGTAGGCGTCTTTTGGCCAGCCTTTGGGCTGGTGCATACCGATACATCCTGATGATGAGTCACTGGATTCCCTGTAAATCGCTTTGGACGTTTGCATAATTGCATCTGTATAATTGCGCATTCAACACTTTCTAAAGGTTTTTTGCACTGTCAAAGCTTTTGTTTTCATTTTCAGGTCAGCTGAATTGTATTTATTTATTTTTGCACTTGTATCATGTATTTTTGATGTGATCCGCGGCAACGCCTTTGATTCCACTCGGGATGAATAAAGTACTTATCAAGCTGGATGAAAGCGTCTGTTAAATGGCTAATGATAACGTATCTAGATGCCTGCCAAAGCCTGCCTACCTCTCGCTCTGTTTCCACCTGTCTCCTCCCACACCATTAACTTACCGCACATGGAACTCAAGGGAGAATATGATCGTTCCCTGCGCTCACCAAATACAGAAGTAAACACCGTGTTAATAAATGACAAAGCTCCCGCACTACTGAACCACTTTGTCCTCAAACCAGGACAAAGACCAGAGGATAGCGGAGAGAGCAGGGCAACGGACCCACCTGGTTCAGTGAATGGGAATAAACGTCTGATTGTGTGTGAACCCATTAAGACACACAAATATAATGCGTGTAAACAAACTGTTGAATGGCGTCTTTTTTGCCGTTTGGTTTCTTGTACTTTAATCGTTTTATGTTGATTTTTAGGGTAATGCGTTAAGAAGTGGCCGTACCTGAAAGTCCAGTTGTAATCGTCAGACACCCTCTCCATCAGATCGAAGGCAGGCCCTGGCAGACTGCATATGGGCCGGTTCCAGTTGTCTCTGACCCTCATGTACAGGTTCCGCGTGTAGAAGTTCTCGAAGTCCTGATACATCGGCACAAACTCCTGAAATCCGGTGCGAGAACATATGGGTTATCGATTTACATTTACATTTAGGACATTAAGCAGACGCTTTATCCAAAGCGACTTACAATAAGTACAATTGTCTGAAGAAAGAGAAACAATATGTCGCTGTTGGTACAGTAAGGATGTTCATAGAACCAAGTGCCGAGCACTTTCAATTGTTAGGTTAACCCATTCCCCGTATACAACAAAGATAGCTAGGATAAGAGGCTACACAATGCTGCGTACTATTTTCTTAAGTGCCAGGAAGTACAACATAGAATAAGAACATACATTAACTCCCAGGACTTAAGACATACAGTGTACAAGTGCATAAGAGGGGTGTTGTGGGGTTGATGACTTCAAGAGTTTAAGAATACATTCTTTCGGTCTCCCCGATCGACTTGGGCAACGTAGGCCCACTACGCTCCACCACTGTGAATACAATCTGCAAAGTGCTGAAACCACCAAAGACAAATACACCCGATTGAGTGCAATCCAAAAAACAATGTTCATTTGTGAGTTTTGGGCATCGCATTTGAGGCCAGAAAGATCTGGCTTAAGCTCGATCATTTTCCTTATTAACGCACAGTGTGACCTTTTCCCAGCACAGCGAGAGCATGCTTTCCACAGGTTGCGCTGTGAGATGCTTTGTCGTTATCACCAATCATCGTGCTTCCCTCTCCATCACTGCACCCCCAACATGGCAGCCAGAGTTTCAAGCGCTCCTAGTCGTATACCGGTACCCAGGGTTCCACTTTAACGATTTTGTCTTTATACCTACCTGAGGAGAAACTGACTGGCCCTACCCTGGATTATTTTATTGGCTGACTGCTCAAATCTACCCACCTAGGGCTTGTGGGTGGGATCAATTTACGACCCTCCTCGTAGCCTAGAAGATAATATTGTGATTTTTGTACCTCCGCTAGAACAAAATGTTGAACACCTAAACCCACGCGAATGTTGCCCTTCCTGTACAGCTGTTAGTTCATTCGTTTATTATTATTATATTATATCCTTATTATCCGTCTATTGCTTGTCTTTTGTATTTCCACATTTATGGTCTTGCAGTTTAACTATACTTGGCATCTCTATCCTCGCCTGTCTTTCTGCTTCTGTAAACACCCAAATTTCCACGCCTGGGGATCGATAAAGTGTTATCTTATCTCCTACAGAGAGAAAACACAACTATTTCGAGCCTTCTTCCATTCCTAATGAGAACTGTGGTACAATGATCCCTCCAGTTTATCCAGTGCCGGGGCCTTATCATGGAGGCTCAGAGCGTGAGAGTGGGGAAGACAAGTGCAATCCACAGAGAATTAATTAAGCCTTCAGCAGATATTCTCCATGGTCTTGTGTCTCAGCCATGGCAACATGAAAGTGCACAGAAACACAATGGAATAATGAAGCAGCCCAGCCAAACAAATGGGGGATAAAAACAAACAAAAAAGGGCGTACGCACGATGGGCGTGAGTGTGTGCGTGCGCGTGTGGGAGTGAGTGCGTGTCTGTGTGTCTGTCTGTATGTGCGAGCGTGTGTGCTTGTGTTGAGCAGCTGGACCCAACCCACCTTCTGTTCCTCCCTCTCCTGGGCGAGGTGGCACTTCTCTAAGCCCACGGCTCGGAGGAAGTCTCTGAAGTAGCCGAACAGAGTGACGATGCCAAAGCCCAGGTACGTCAGGACGGCCACGTACATGGGGGCTTGCTCGAAGGACTCGGGGCTGTACTGCCGGCACGACACCCCCTTTGCCGCGGGGAAGTTTGTCTGTAAGAAAACAAACATAGGAGACAACATGAGAACTCGTGGACAGAAGACATGAGGATGAAGTTGACCAATTATAAACATATATGCAGCATAGGCCTACAGCAAAAAAGTCAACTGACATGAACATCAACAATCACAAATGAAAGCCATACTGAAATGGGAGATCACAACTCTATCACTCCCATACTTAAAAAAAAGTAGTTTCACCAAACTAGTCAATATCATTATTATTGTACCAGATTGCTGACCAGAATACATGCGTCATGCAGCTAACAAAGCAATAGTGCATGTTGTCAGAGAAGGACATGCATTTTAACTGGGAACATGAGGTCAACACTCATTTGTTAGTTGTCACCATGCATGCAAGTACTGTTGACAAAACACTGCGGATGCCATGGCGTCTCTGCAGAGTGACTGCGTTGAGAGGAATGTCAATTGAATGACAATACGAGGTATCGATAGGGAATCAGCAACCATATAAAAGGTTACAAATAACAATACATTATATGCTATAAAAGTATAATTCAGAATATCGTTTATATTGTGACATTTTGTGCTGAACAGTTAAATCGATTTAGTTGTAATACATAAGTTTACAAACTTCTAGGATCTTTTTGAATTTATAATCAAGTTCAATGAGAATAATCACCGAAACCAGATCAGACGCCCCTTGTGTTTCAAAATAAGGCGCTTCATGGAGATCCCGCCGGATCCGCCCATTATCATTAAGGACTGACTTATATAAGTTATAGGCCTACAATTATGAAACATTTGCAAAACATTACGAGGCTACCATCCACCCTGCCTTAGTTTACAACCGGGGTCCCCCAAACGGGCCCTAGTTTCACAAGATGACATGCAAAAAAGATAAAGAAGGTTAAAGGTGACACCAATTGTTTATCCTAGTTTCCAAACACACACCAGCGACGTACCCGTTTTTCGCCGTTGACATGCCCGTTTTTCCTCTGCTTTCTGTTCTGCAGAATAGTCTGGTTCATCTGCACCGTGAGGTTTCCGTTCAGCACCATGGTGGAAGTTCTGACCATGTCTACACCGACGCAACAGTGCGGATCCGGCGGGCTCCTCCCGTGTGTTGTGCTGCTGCAGACACCCAAACCGGTTTGCTTGCACAATGACAAGGTGACTTCCTCCTTCGGTCCCTCTCCTGCAGAGGTGGAGCTCCCTCCCAGTGATCTTAACCTGTGTTCCGCGTTTGATATCCTATACGACTGTGTATCCTTACGTCGAGATGATATGATGGGCAATCGAAATAAGAATCTGTCTGCTGGCGTTTTCTAATCGTGTAAGGTGCTTTACTCTTTGCCTGCCTTGTGATGTCAAGTTGACAGGCAGCAGGAAGCCCTCGTTGTCAAGACAAGAAGGATCAAAACGTAGCATGACTGGACTGAAGTTGCATTAGCGGCTGTTGAGACTGCATTGTTGAGGAGTGCTGATGTAATGTGATGTGATACAGGGTAGTGCTTTGACTAAATAATTGACACATTGACAAAATAATAATACATTTTCACGTAAAATAAAGTTGTCCTTCAGTGAGCGTTTTAATTACACTAAACTGAATTAGATGAATTTCTTTATATTCTTTAATTTGTGTACAAATTAATTATATGAACAATTAGACACCATTACTAAGGAAGTCTCATCTGTGAGGACTGAGTAAACCAATTCTTCATGCACTAGGCATCTCGCCCACGCTCTTCAAATAGGGCTATATTAAAGGTACAATCACACCTTACAACCTTCACAAGGTGTTATTTAGTTATTTCACCACCAGGCAATAAAAAACAGTAAACCCTTTTCTTTTCATGCCACCAGTAGCCCTCGATGCGTCGGGCATTACGTAAATTGTTGACAATCCATTGTCCACGTCCACATTGCTGAAATGTTGCCCATTTTCCTCAGACACAAAGCAAAAGGTTTGTCTGTGAAAGGTCAATGCCTCCTCACTGGTCTTCCAGGAGGACTCTGCGTTGGAGATGGCCGGCCCTCTCTTTACATTACCCAGGACTACGCTACTTGGTTTAATGACCTGACTGTGTGCGGGGCGGACCCGTGACTCTGACTCATACGGGGGTTTGCTGCACACATTGTCCTTACCTGCGGCTGTTGGGAAGGGATCAAGTATTTTGTTGGACCTGTTTCAGCAGACAGAGGCCAGTGTTTGCAATTCCATGCAAACATGTTCTCAAATATGGGTGGTGTGCTCTCCTCTTGAGTGAAGAATGCAAGTACATGTTTCAACAGCATCTCCTTTAATTGGGAACACAATATGTGTTCAGGTGTGTGTATGTGTGTCTGAATGACTGAATGCCTGTCTGTACGCAGCATGCAAATAGTCTCTTTGTGCCCACTTGCATGCGTTTGTGGTTGTACGTGTGGGTGTCTGGGTCTGTGTGTGTGCCCTTATACACCAAATCGTTGGTATATGTGTGTGTGTGTGTTTGTTTTTGTGTGTGTGTGTGTGCCCGTATTCGCCAAACGTCTGTATGTTTGTGTGTGTGTGGACGTGTTTGTGTGTGCCCGCATTCGCCAAATGTCGGTGTGTGTGTGTGTGTGTGTGTGTGTGTGTGTGTGTGTGTGTGTGTGTGTGTGTGTGTGTGTGTGTGTGTGTGTGTATGTGTGTGCGTAGGCCTTTATTTTTGATTAAAGAACAACACAACACCTCAATCACGTCTGTCTCCCAGAATCATTTACACAGGCGTTATCTGTCATTGTTTTTACGACCAGCCACCATCTTACACAAGTCATCTCCCTTATTCCCCCTCCCTCCCCTGTTCACTCCCCCTTTCTTCCGCCCGGCTACAGTCTCGGCGTCTTGACGTGTGTCTGACGTTTCCGTAATCTTCATTTGAATTGTAAAGCTGGAGGGAAGAATCAGCCTTGTTTGAATGCACCTTGTGATATTTTGGTTAAAAACACCAAGGGCCCGGTGGGAAGGCCAGTGCCATCCAACCTCACATCAGACAGGCCTTTATCTCGCCCTGCTCTGTGTGATTCCGGATGATACGGTGTGTGTGTGTGTGTGTGTGTGTGTGTGTGTGTGTGTGTGTGTGTGTGTTTGTGTGTGTGTGTGTGTGTGTGTGTGTGTTTGTGTGTGTGTGTGTGTCTGAGTGTGTGTGTGTATCTGTGTGCTTGTGTGTGTATGTATCTGTGTGCTTGTGTGTGTGTGTGTGTGTGTGTGTGTCTGTATGTGTTTGTTTCTGCGTTAGTTAGCGTGTGTGTGTGTGTTTGTGTGTGTGTGTGTGTGTGTGTGCTATTTAACAACCCAACAAACTGCGTCAGCGCTGGGAATAGTCGAGGAGCAGAGAGGAGCACGCTGCCTGACACACATATTCCAGATTTTATGCGGGGGGGAAAGACTCCCTTAATATTGACAATTAGCTTCCCATCATGGTTCTTGGCGAGCGGGGGCATCCAGCTGCCGGTGAGTGGAGTTGGGTCACTGGACAGCCAGTCTGAGGCTTATTAAGGCAGGCGTCCTCACCTGCTTCCTGGGCGGGCGGTGTGTGGACGCACCCTTGGGCGGATCTGTCACTGCCGCTGCACATCTCCCCTCCTCACGGTCAGATCTCTCTCCGAGTTCCATCCACACCAGATGTAAGACCTGAATCTGCCAGGCTTCATTAGTGGCAGGGTGATTGGGGTGGTTGGGGATTGCTGCGGTTCGTTTTTGGCTTGGCTTTGTTTCCCAGGCCACGTTTGTTTAGTTTATAAGTGAATGTTGTCATGCGCTGGTTGTCTTTGTTTTTTTCGGATAAAAAATAGTCTGCTGAATGACTGTTTTTATTAAGATGTAGTCCCGGAGATTAAGCACAAGGACAGAGAGGCATGCAAACGAGGTTGTACAGTCTTTTAGAAAGAGCATATGATGACCTTGAATTATTTAGGGGATGCTTTTGTCCCGAGTAGGTGAGTGAATACAGAGACAGTGCTTACACGTAGACAGAGGACCGCGGGGGTAAAACCCAGCATATCCTGGCCCGCAATCGAACACCAGCTATTAGAGAATCCTACCTTGAATAATTAAGCACACTTCCAGGCAACAAGACGGACATTTACAAGTGTGGGTATATTTTTTAAACACCAGTTTCCCTTTAGTTTGGCATGTACCGTCCCACACTTTGCCTAATGATGATGGATGTTTTTATGGTTTGCTAGCTTCTATTTCCCATGGTCATTTATTTGGTTAAGTGGAGTGCGCTAAACACAGTGTAAGATATAGATGTTTCTCTCCAGTGTGTCATGGCAGACTCCATCATTCATGGGAGGGATTGTGTGGTTCTAATATAGGATGGGTAAATGGATGGGATACAGTTAGCCAACAGGCTCAGCAGGAGATCAATTTATGTTGAATGAGGGAGAATTCCATTAAAAGTGACCTTCTCTTAAAGCTGTTCAGTACAAACGGTCAAAACTCCCACTTATGGGAGAAAAGTATGCAACAACAGCAATTAATTTAGCAATCTTTGCTAATTGTGTTTTCCCTTATTTCAATTTTTATTTCACCTGTCCCTTATTGATCCATTTAAACAAAGCAGGCCAGCATGGGATCCACGTCCTATCTGTAATCCAAATATATGACAAGTCTATTGTGTCACTGGCTAAACAGTTCAAGTAAGCCAACAATAGAATGAAAGAATTTTCCCTCCACCTAGTGGTGACAGTGAGTATTAGCCATTGCGTGTGCGCCCACACACACACGCACACACACACACTTGCCCAATACAAACCGATTCGACCCGCTCTCACTGTGCACGGCTTGCGTCCATCCAGGACATTGTGTTTGCGGATGAACTCTGTCATGCCCCGCAATTAGAAGCCAGTCTTTAATTGGGGGCTATATTTGGATTTCCCCTGGGGTGCCATTAACTGGTGAAATTTCTTCATCAAGCCCCAGTGACCTCACTGTAGTATCCGCTGCCAGAGAGCCCATCCAGCGAGGGGAAGGAACGTGGGAGGACGGGCGCTGAATGCTGAATCAGCTGTGTACATTCAAACCTTATGTAAAGGGGATCCGGCCCACACAGGCCTGGCTGGAGAGAGCATATCTGCACACTGACTCTGAACTGTGTCTAAATCGCTGCAGGGGCGCGATGGCATGCATCGGGATATGCTCATCATGGATTTGGCTGGCAGGGACATCAGTGTAGCTAAAAGTGGCCAGACTATATTACAACCCTGTGATGTTTCATTTCATGTTAATGACTGAAACGGGAATCTTACATGCTACTCTTTCAGAGGGCGGAAGCCAAGTTTGAAACCCATTTGTCCCATTTAGTATTAGTCCTTTTGGGAATATTTTTTTATACATTTTCCCTGTCCTGTCCGTCTGTCCATTGCTCTCCTGCTTGTCTTATCTGTCTGTCTTTCTGTCTCCCTGTCCTTTCCCTTTCTGTCTTAACTGTTTGTCAGTCTGTCTTCCTGTCCTTTTCCTTCCTGTCCTATATGTCTGTCATATCTGTCTGTCCGTCTGTGTTACCTCCTCAGATGTTTCTATATATGGACCACTAAGTAGGTGACTCCACCTATAGGGGCTGGGAGACTACTTGATCATTTGTCTGCTGATGACAGACAGAGGATGGAAGTGCGGGAGGGAGGGGGGGGGATGTCAGCGGCAGACACAGAGACAGATATTTTTAGAGGGATCGGGAGAAGAAGCAGAGGCGGTCGGTTGAATGCGAGAGAGAGAGAGAGAATGAGAGGAGAGCGCAGACGGGGGCTAAGAGAGACATGAACGCAGGAAGACAAGGTTGTTCCGTGAGTCCCTGAGACGGTCAGGATGATATAGAACGAGGCTCAACAGGGATAAAGAACCAGAGACTCCTCTGGGTCCCTGCGGAGGTTCAGGATGGTGGTGGGTCAGGATGGCTGTTTTAGCGTCTCGTCACTCTGCACAGTCGACTTTAATGAGCTCCTACAGATGTCCTGTGACTCATTTTTGACTTGGTGGTAAATCTACTGCAGGGTCCAGCTTCGTAGCTTGAAGGAGGAGGGGGGAGAGGTCAGAGTGGTGGTTTCCATTGTATTCATCGATTTGTCTATTGCTACCTAACAACAACCACCACCACCAGTGCCTCCATCACCACCAACACTTTCACCACCACCACTACCACCACCTCCACCTCCACCACCTCCACTGCAACCACCCCGCCACTACCACCGCCACCACCATTAGCCACGACCTTCACCACCTCCACTGCAACCACCACGCCACTACCACCACCACCACCACTACCACCACGCTACTACCACCACCACCCCTATCACCACCTCAACCTCCACCACCTCCACTGCAACCACCACGCCACTACCACCACCACCACCACCACCACCACGCTACTACCACCACCAGCACCACCACCACCACTATCACCAACTCCACCTCCACCACCACCTCTGCTCTGTTACTAAGCCTTCTCTCAGACAACTTCTCTATTTCCGTCCCCCTCGCAGCACCTTTTCGCATCCTCGCATCGCACAAGGGTAGCCACGGAGAGCCCCCCTCTGGCGAGAGCTGCTCTCATGCTGCAGGAGTCTGCACATTTCGCACACTGCGCAGTATAGAGGGCGTCTGATCGCTGGGAGTTGCACTGAAATAGGCTTTTGCCAACATGCTGCATATTAATGAAAGTCAGAGATGAATAACTCATGCCGGAGTCAGTAGTTGTTAATATTCTCATCTGGGTGGAGGAATATCTCAAAGTCGACATGCAGACTTGTAAATCTCCACCTCTGAAGTCAGATTTCCCCCCGGATCTGATCTCTTCCTCTGGATGGCTGGCCTGACTGCTGAAGCAGTCGTTCTGTTCGGCAAGGGGGGGAGGGGGGGGGGGCAGAGGATTCTATCTACCTTCTGACTCCGAATCTCCGCAAGTCTCCACCTTGCCCTTCAGCTCTCTACCCCCACCCCGACTCCTTCAATCACCCTCACCACCGCCCTAACCACCACCACCACCACCATCACCACCACAACCATCACTTCCACTCCACACTTACCACTACGAACACCGCCACCACCTCACCCACTATCACATCAAGTGATATCCTGACTCAAGGTTCCACTGAGTAAGGATTAAAAGCTTGTCTGGAAACGAAGACTTTTCGTTCCTCAACCATTTGGCCTGCCAACCATTTGGCAACCATTTCTTGTGACGCTGTCTTAAGAATGACAGCGGTCCTATAACATTCATAATACACATGTTATGCACATCCGTTGCATCACCAAATGGGTGTCACACAACACACTCATTGTGCTGTATAATCAAATTTACTTTAGATGCAGAAAAACACCCCACGCGTCTTTTCCATCACCACCACCCCCATTATCACATCCCTCACCCCCCGCACCCCCACCGCCATCCCCCCAAACATTCTCACCACACTCACCCCCACCACCACCACCTCCATGGCTGTCATTCCAGCTCTCTATCCAAAGCTGTCTTCCCAGTGCAGCCCTATGGACTCACGAGATCTACTGGTCAGCCTCCAGATGAGATGGGTGGACAGCCAAACCCAGCGCCCCCCCGTGGGGCTATTACCCAGGTGTGCATTAGGATCTCGCCCCCCCCTCCCTCCCACTAGACTCTCTCCAGGCTTGTTGATGCATGGACCCACAGGGCCGGAAGCCTCCTGTCTCCTCTCCTCGCGCGGCTGGGGCCGGTATCCGAGTGGCTGTCACGCTGGGTAATTGTGTCTGCCAGGATGGATGGGAGTTTTGCATGGATGGGATGCGGACGGAAAAGAGAGATGGGTCTGTTGGGGGATTCAGACAATTGTCGGGGAGAGACGAGGACCGCCGCCAGCGGCGACGGCGTTCCGGGTCCCCCGGTGAGAAAGGAAAACATTTTATGTTTTGATTATTTGAGGAGGAAGGAATGTGGTCTGGTCGCCCACCTTCAGATCTCCAGCAGAATCGTGCGTCAGCCCTTTGGATGAAAAGGCGATGACACAGTGTTTGTTCTGAGGGATGAGACCGACTTTTCAAAAGACACAATAGAGCAGAGAGTTGCCAATCAAAATCTTTGAACCTGGAGTATTGTGTGTCCTGTGCAATTGCAGCGGTACACTCAAGCAATATCCAGCTCAAAGCACAAACAAGCCACCGGGTGCTTGCTTCCTGGATACGACATGAGGTTAATTATGAGGGCGAATCGAAGATCGATTGAGGAAACACAGCAAAAGAGGGCTTCCTTAAAGCATAGTGACCGAATGTGAACAACGTCGACGCGCTGCATCAGAAAGCTGTTGTGTTCATACCAAGCGTCTGATTTTGAGGAAGAGGGGTGACAGGGTCTGAAGAGGCAGGCCTCTGATCGCTCTCCCCCTGTGTTTGACTTTGAGTTCCCGATGCACATGTCATCTGATTGATTGCGATCTGAAGGATTTCGTCACGTCTTGTTTATTTATTTATATTCTCTGATGTGTCATAGTGGTATTGCGTTTGAAAAAATGGAAAGTTTCCACTGAGTAAGGATTAAAAGCTTGTCTGGATACGAAGACTTTTCGTTCCTCAACCATTTGGCTTGCCAACCATTTGGCAACCATTTCTTGTGACACTGTCATAAGAATGACTCTACAGCCGTCCTATGACATTCATATTACACATGTTATGCACATCCGTTACATCACCAAACGGGTGTCACACAACACACTCATTGTGCTGTATAATCAAATCTACTTTAGATGCAGAAAAACACCCCACGCGTCTTTCCAAATGGAGTATCGAACCGGCGGTGCTTTTGGGCCGGCCGGCTCGACGTGTAATCAAATATGCATTAGTCGAGAATGTGTAAAAGGAAAAGAGGGAGAGTGCGAAAAATGAGAGACGGATAACTGAAAGGACCATTTTATTTCAAGCCTGCTTAGTCAACCACCAGCCAGCCCCTTTTTATGGGCGCATCAATCCACATTAGGGCCTGCTGCAGTTTCCTTCCTTTACTGCACACGGTGGAGCCACAAACGCGTGAATTACATTCACCGAATTAAAATCATAAATAAAGATTCCGTTCGTTTATTTTTGTTCGGCGGCAGCGGGTTATTTGGCTTAAGGAGGTGACTTAATAAGCCTTTCCGTGTGTTTTACTATAGGGGTGGAGTAAGCATGCTGTACAACCGTGTGGGTAGGGGTACCTTGGTAGATGGATGCCCGTCGTTGGCTCTCGAAGGGCTGCGATCCTTCCCTTTATCCTCATTGCTGTTGCAAATCTTGAGGCCCACAGAGCTCGCCTGAATGCCGTCACCGCGCACCGCACCCTCCACTCCCCTACTTTGGAACTAGTCCCAGAGTGCAACAAGCAATCAATGCAGGAAACTCCCAGAGCAAGCAGGAAGTTAATGGTTCACGCCCGCGATCAATAAAACAAATGCACATCCAACCCATTGATACGTTTGCGTTTTCTTTTCCTTTTGCGTTTAATTTGCGTTTTTCATCCGTCTCTATGCGTTATTGGACTTCCTGGTGATAAGGGGAGGGTACACACATCGCCGAAAACGCATTAAGTCCCAGTGTTACCAATGCTACTCTGCTTACCACAATGAACCACACACACCCACACGATCAGTCAGAGAACGCCGGGGCCCGCTCCTGACATGTGAGAATACCGCGGGCCCTGAAAACATCGCTCCTTTCTAAAATGGTGTAATGCCTCGCTACCGCGCTAAGACCGGGCATAATTTCTCCTAAGTCGCCCCGTGTGCGCGCATTACGGACCCCCTGGAGACAGGGACGTGATGGATTGCTGTTGAGGGTCTCAGACTGCACAGGGAGCGGCAGAGAGGGGCCGGCAACACCAAGAATAATGGCGTCTCGCCGGGGCGTCTGAGGGGGTCCCGGCAGGCCCTAAGAGTCGGCAGACAGGAGCCCCCCCCCCCCCCCCGAGTCGCGGACCGCTGGGAGCGCCTGAGAGTGTGGTGTTAGCAACGGGTACGTGTCAAAGCCGCCTTCCTCCCGCCGCTGGTGGGGCGAGGGGACAAGGCGAGCGCTAATTGGGTCGAGATGTGAAAGTCCCTGTCTGTCATCATCTTCATCTTCGTCTCCGCTAATGCGTGTGGAGGCAGGAGACCAACCAGGGAGCCGGAGGACAGCACAACATCATTAGTCACCGCCGCCGCCGCCGCTACACCGATGCTATCACCGTTCCTCCAGGAAGGCTTGCCTTTACAATCTTATGGGGTGGAGGTGGCGGTGGTGGGAGTGGTGGTGGTGGTGGTGGTGGTGGAGGTGGTGATGGAGGCGGTGATGGTGTTGGTGGTGTTGGCGGAGGTGTTGGTGGGGGTGGTGATGGAGCTAGGGGTGCTAAGAGCTACGTAGCTGGACCCTGCAGGAGATTTACAAGCAAGTCCCGATTCCGTGCTTCACCGGAACACCTTATCCCTGACTGTGCTCTCCTATACAGTACAGACCCCCCCGTACGATCGTAACGGCAAGAGATCCGCGGCCTGCCTCTGAGCGATACTGAGCAAGATTGCCCTGCCTGCTTATTAAGGTGTCCATATATCCATATCACACTTTGAATGAAAGCTCTTCCCCTAGCAATACACATTGATTTACCCCGATATGAAAAACAAGTTGCCACACCGCTGCACAACAGAGTTAGACCCTCCGCGTAGTGCAATGCTATCGCAGGTTTCATTTGTTAGACGAAATTGAGTGGGTCCCCCCCGAGTATGCGTAGCAGACGGACCCGGGCAAACAGACGAGCCGCAGACATAATGATGGCTCTCGTGACGGCCGTAATGGAATAGCGGCCGCGGCCTTCCGGCTCCGCCTGAAAATATCGCTGACCTTGATTTGTATTCCGCTCACAGATTCCATAGCCCCTTTCCTCCTCGGGGGAAATAAACTGGGCGGAAAACGGAAGGAAGAGGGGGGGGGATTCAGCCGTTTCTGGAATGTTCCTGGAAGATTCGAATAGAAGGAGGGTTGTGGGGTTGGAGGGCGGGGTTGGAATCGAGGGAATCAGCCACTTATAGGGTGTGAGGAACAGATAGCGACAGTGATAACGAAGCAGGTAATGTCCGTGGTGAGAGATACGTCTGTTTTGTTTGCGTGTCGCTCTCTTTAAAGGCACCGTTTCTGTACCTCTTCTCTCTTCATATTAGGAGAATCATTAAGCAGCCATTACATTAGATCCAGTAATGAACCAGTTTTGACAGTCTAAACGGCGACAGAAGAACAAAGCATGTACTGGAAAATGTCCGGGGTAAACGTTCTTCAAAACGTGTTATCACATCAACGATATTGCACGAGGTGCATGCGAGTCAAACGCATGTGTGGCTCCGCCGCGACAAACACACACCCCCGGAAAATAAAACAATCTTTTATGGCAGAGTAATGGCCGACAGTCTGTGATGACTCCCGCTCCGGATGCCCTAATGACTCCCCGACGCCGCGGCTAACGAAGCGAACAAAGCGGAACTCATTAAGCCGTCCAAACGGGGCTCCTTTATCCTGGGGGAAAAAAAAAGACACAAAAAAAAGACACCCTCGTTGAGATCCCGGTTCCTTCGCCGCCTCGGACCGCAGATCGGAGCTGCTAGCCGCTGCTAGCCGCGGCGCGGCGCTAGCATGATGCGACTGAGCCACCGAGACGGCATTCATACAGCAGGTGGTTAATTGGCCCCGAGCTGAGTGGTTTGGTGGCGGCGGGGGGGGGGGGGGGGGGGGGGGGGGGTTCTTGTTTCTTTTCCCCCCAGCATCGAGGGGACGGCCCGCCCTGCATGCTGCCGCACAAGCTCGTCGGCCCCCCCGTCACCGGCCCCTGAGTGGCCCCACATAATTAACTAAGTGAGATGAGGGCGACCCGTCATTACAACGCACCGCTGGGGGTCGCTGTAGGGCCCCCCCCCCCCCCCGTCTAATAGGTGTGTGAGTGTGTTTGTTTGTGTGTGTCTGCATGGTTTGTTGTGTGTGTCTGCGTGGTTGTGTGTGTGGGTGTGTTTGTGTGTGTGTGTGTCTGCGTGGTTGTGTGTGTGTGAGTGTGTTTGTTTGTGTGTGCCTGCGGGTTGTGTGTGTGTGTCTCTGCGTGTTTTTTTGTGAGTATGTTTCTATGTGTGTGTCTGCCTGGTTGTGTGTGTGAGTGTATCTGCGTGGTTTGTTGTGTGTGTCTGCGTGGTTGTGTGTGTGGGTGTGTTTGTGTGTGTGTGTGTCTGCGTGGTTTGGTGTGTGCGTCTGCGTGGTTGTGTGTGTGTGAGTGTGTTTGTTTGTGCGTGTCTACGTCTTTGTGTGTGTGTGTACGTCTGCGTTGTTGTGTGTGTGAGTGTGTTTGTTTGTGTGTGTCTGCGTGGTTGTGTGTGTGAGTGTGTTTCTTTGTGTGTGTCTGCGTGGTTTGGTGTGTGTGTGTGTCGCCTGTCCTGCTGGATTGTTGCAGCCGTTGACGCTGTGGCTGCCAGGGAGGTCACTGATGCAGACAGAGAGCGATGGAAGCGATTAGCCGGAAGTGAGAGGCAGAGAGAATGAGAGACGTGTTGGTAGGGTTGATGGAGGTGGTGGTGGTCATGCTTGGTTTGAGGGTGGTAGAGGTGGGGGAGCCGGTCGGGGTAGTGGTGAGGGTGGTGGCGATGGGGATGGTGGTGTTCGTGTTGTAGTGGTCATGGTGGGGCTGAGGGTGGTGGAGGTGCAGGTGGGGGTGGTGTTGGTGGTGGTAGAGGTGGGTGTGGTGGTGATTGTCGTGGAGGTTATGGTGCAGCAGTGGTGATAGCTGTGGTGTTGATGGGGCTTTATAGGTCCTGCCGGTGCTGATGGTGGTAGCGGTGGCGCCAGAGGAGGTGGGGGTGTCCTGGCGATCGGGTGAAGGAGTATTAAGAGAGAGAGAGCCAGGGAGAGGAGTAGAGGACTCCGGGGGCGTCCCCTGTGTGTTAATTGAGGCGTAATGTGATTTGTTTTGCTGGTACTTCTACTCGCTCTTCCCAGTTCATTGAGTGCGATCCCCTGTGATTACTCTCTAATGGCCTGGTTTCCTGTGTCTGTGTGCTTTAAACAAGCCGCGACAGCCCGAGCTAAGAGGCAGGGGTTAATGCCACTGTGACACCCCATAAAGTGCATACCATTTAAGCGCAGCGTTTATTTGCCACCACTGCTGCAAAAGTTATAGAGAAAAATTGTTCCTCCGTAGTCAAATCAAAGACGAGTTTGCTAACCATGCAGGTGATTATACTGTCCGGGGACTCTGTTCTCGGCTCAGTTCTGACCTTTGCTCCTGAGAAACCAATCAGCTCGGTTTCACTCGCTTTCCCGTCCCGTCTCAGCGTCCTTACCTACCAGGCACGAAATCCATCAGGAAATAATATCAAAAAAATGTGAAATGGCTCAGCCTATCCGCAGGATAATTATAATTATATACGTTTTCTAGATATGAATATTCTCCCTAGAGATGTTCTTTGTGTACATCCAAATCTATTTATATTTCTATAGATCTGAGATGGTAGCAATGACAGTGTTAACCTTCTTTAATCAAGCCCTGCCAATCAAAAACAGTTATTGTTGACTCATACTATTAACTATACTATATACTATACATACTATTAACTACTAAACTATTTCTACCAGCACCTGGGAAAACAGAAATCTTCTTAAGGGCCTACAGTTAAGCTAAGGATGGGTTGACGTTAGGTTAAGTTAGTTACAGGCGACCGAGGCGATTGCTCTGGACTGACCTTTCTGCGACGGTGCCCCTGCACTGCAGTTAATGAATGATTAATGATCACAGTGGCAGACTTCAGCCTGCCAAGCGGGGGGAAAAACACACTGACATATATGTTATAAGGCCACTATGGAAAATACAGGATTCAACCGCGGCCACTGCAAACCACCGATACCTCTGCTCACGAAAGGTATCCCCTCTGGCTCGCCGTCAACTGAGAGCTGCTGTACGTGCACACATACACATGCTGTACACTCACACACGCACAAACACACACACACACGCACGTTATGAAGGGACTATCAATTTACAGTTTGCATTTCTCCAAAACAAGCAATCAATTGTTGTCTCTATTGTAAGTCAGACACACACAGAGACACAGACACACACACACACACACACACACACACACACACACACACACACACACAAACACATACACACAGACGCACACACACACACACACACACACACACACACACACACACACACACACACACACACACAAACGCACAAACGCACAAACACACTCAAATGAACATGTACTTACTCAAAAAGCGATCTCATCCACGGGATCGTTGGCTCTGGCCTCACGGGTTCTATGGGGACGGGGGCTGAGTGGAGTCGGCTCCGGTTCTGTTCTACGGCTGCCAGGTTAATTAAGATCCGACCCCCAGATGCGACCCCGAACCGCTGGCCTGTCAACGTGATGGATACCATCTTCACCCAGAGAACTGCCTATAATTAATGACGTCGCCAGCAGGAGCACAAACTTACGGGAGAGCGAGGATGACATTTGGTAACGATAGTAATGAAAAATATAAGAAATAGGACAGGATTTCTTAATAACAGGGCGAGGGAATCGACAGGGGAGACCAGAGGGAAACAAACTGTTGGTGCTTCAGGAGGAAAGATGTGGAAAAAAAAAACCCAGAGGTTGTGTGTCAGAGAACGCAGTGCAACACAAACATAAATATCATGACCTTTTGTCTCTTCCAGTGTCTGAACACAGACCACTCAGTCTCTAGCTTATGCGAGTGCACTGTTTGGAGAGCACGACTCGCTGTCCTGAATATGAGCAGCGAACTTTGGGTCTTAAGGTGTGTCTGGGGTTGGCAGGGCTCAACATGTGTGTGTGTGTGTGTGTGTGTGTGTGTGTGTGTGTGTGTGTGTGTGTGTGTGTGTGTGTGTGTGTGTGTGTGTGTGTGTGTGTGTGTGTGTGTGTGTGTGTGTGTGTGTGTGTGTGAGAGAGCAAGAGGAATAGAGAGAGAGAGAGAGAGAGAGAGAGAGAGAGAGAGAGAGAGAGAGAGAGAGAGAGAGAGAGAGAGAGAGAGAGAGAGAGAGAGAGAGAGAGAGAGAGAGAGAGAGAGAGAGGGAGAGAGAGAGAAGGAGAGTGAGAGAAATGGAAAGAGATTCAAAGAAAGAAAGAGAGAGGTGGAGAGAGAAAAAGAAGGAGAAAGAGGAAGTTGTAGATAGCGAGAGAAAGGTGGAGAAACATATATAACAAGTGAGAGGGAGAGAAAGACCATGAGTGACAGCTAAAAGCCCAGTGTTTGTGCGTGTTTGTTGTTGTGGGTGTTTATTTTCGTGTTTGTCTGTGTGAGAGAGACTGATAGATGGAAAGAGAAAGTCAGGGGAGCAAAGAATAAAGAGAAAGAGAGAGTGAGAAAGGTGGAGGGACAAAAAGTGAGAGAGAGCGAGAGAGAGAGAGAGAGAGAGAGAGAGAGAGAGAGAGAGAGAGCGAGAGAGAGTGAGAGAGAGAGAGAGAGAGAGAGAGAGAGAGAGAGAGAGAGAGAGAGAGAGAGAGAGAGAGAGAGAGAGAGAGAGAGAGCGTGAGTGACAGCTAACCGAACAGAGGATTGGAGGGACTCTCACTTCAATCAAGTCTTAAATATGTGTGCCTGGGCGACATGACAAGATAACGTCCTCAGCCCTGAGAGTTTGTCTGGGAAGAAGACAGGTAGTCGAGTCCGCCTTTCTCCCTCCAACTACTGGCTTTGTTTAGCCGGAACATCCCCGTGCTGAGTTCGCCCAGCCGTCAGCCAATTAAAGGAGCACAATGCCGAGAGACAGTGCTCCATTGATTCCTTAGCAGGGTCCTTAATTAAGGACCCTGCTCCTTAATTAAGTCTGAGCAGGGTCAGACGCCATTTTGGACTGAAAATGGATCCAGTTGCCCCCGTTCTAGCTCCAGTTCTCGCTGACAATATATATGAATATTAATGTTGGTATTGTAGCTTATTAGATACTTAGCCCTATTATCAACATCGTGGTTGAACATACTTTGAATGATTCGCTTTCAGGGTCGTGGCTTCATTCCTATTTTAAACACGTAGAATCCATCACACTATATTAGTCAAAGTTATTATTACATCAATAATGTGATTCACCATCGTTTATCACGAATGACTGATCAAAGCTATTTCGCGCGAGTTGCTTTGCACGCTCGAGAGGAAAGAAAAACAATCCAACTATGCTATCTTATTTGCTTAATTACTGATTTGACACAAAAATAAATAAACATTTTCACTTCATCATGGCAGTTCGTACACTCAATCAAGATCACCTGGGGAAATACTAAAATGGAAATACGTTTACGAAAATATGTATATTCCACAATCGTACCATTACTTTAGTCTAAACACAGTTACATTTCTGTAGACAACGGCGAATATAGCCGCAGAAATGAGCCAGGGCAGATTGACTGTGGAGCGGTACTGAGTAATGATAGAACAGGGAGTCTTTAGTCGACGGGCAATCAGACATCATAGACGACTTGGTGGGTTTATTTTACACTGATGGGCTTACACTCATTTATTGCTAGCGCCTATGGAAGGGAAAGATTAGACTTAAGGAACAACATTAGCCATTGTATTAGTATACTGGATGAGTCTGGTTTTGACAGGTCTAGTAGTTGCCTGTGGTGGTGCTGGTTTCCTGTCAGTGGATGTGCTCATCGACCCATTTGCTGTTGCCGCTCATTTTGTTTAAATTAAATATACGACCCAGATGTATTATTTATATAGGTTTTTCCAATCCAACGCAGGCGAAAAAATCAGAGAGTGTGAGGCATAGGATCTGCTAGTTCATTTGAGCAGTTGCTAATGTCGACTTTAGTCAACCTAGCGGAGAGAGAGAGCTTGCTTTGGGTTATCTTTTATTTCACAGTTTTTTTGCCATTACATTACATTAGCCCTTTCCTGTCTTTTAGTAACATCACAAGTGGGAGTGTCCTCCTAGATGTATGAGTCCACTGGGTAGGCTGGTAGACTGATCTATCCGGCAGCGTCCATCTAGGCGGACACTTGTGATGACCCCAAAACACACGAAAAGGCGGATTTTCAAACGCCTATGGGGCTCACAAAGTGTTTGTGAAAATGTCTTTGCTATATTTGACGACTTTTAGACTAAGTTATTTAATGTTTGACGTGGGTTTTGTTTGACATTCTACCCTATTCTTCTCCTCAGGTGCAGAGGAGAAGAATAGGGTACGACATTCTGTCGTACCCAAAATGTCTGTCTTTTCTAAAACCTTCACTACTGCCCACAACGATTTTGTTTTTTATTTTTAGAAAATCGCTGGAATAACTGCTCTTGCTCAAACGGGAGTCTAGGGAATTGTTTAGAAAAGAGTGAAGATAGAATAAGAAAGACCGAAGGGTTCTCCAGTCGGGGCCGGGCGTCTCATTGTCGATTCGGTACAGGAGCTAGGGGTAGTCTTGTGCTGCGTTCGTACAACACATGAAGCCAAGGAGCGAGAACACACACACGGTTCACGGCTCCCTGGCACGAACGGCTCTGAGCACGATACAGCCCTCAGGGTCAGTCCTAAGCGTGACGCATGGCTTGACCCCTGACCCCTGCCTCGCCCAATCCCCTCTCTGCACAAACCCTTACACATACACACACACACACACACACACACGCACACACACACACACACGCACGCACGCACACACACATACACACACACACACACACACACACACACACACACACACACACACACACACACACACACACACACACACACACACACACACACACACACAGACATATCGATACATCATTGTGGCCTTCATCTCCAGAAAAACCGAATGAAAGATTAATTCTCTCTGACCCACGACCTCTCCCCAGCACCCTGCCCACCTCTCTTTTATCCCCCTCACCTCCTCGCACTCAGCCCGGCAGCCAATAGAAATCCGGCTTTCAGGTAAAAACACAAGAGCAGAAGTGGTGAGATATTCGCAGGAAGGAGTGGCAATTCTCCCCCTTTGTTGTAGTTGTGACCTTTGGAAATATCACAGATTAAATCTTTAATTATTTATGAAGGAGGCGGGCGTGTGTGTGTGTGTGTGTGTGTGTGTGTGTGTGTGTGTGTGTGTGTGTGTGTGTGTGTGTGTGTGTGTGTGTGTGTGTGTGTGTGTGTGTGTGTGTGTTGTATGTGTGTGTGTACGTGTGTGCAGTGGGCAGGATGTTGATGTGCGATGGGGAACACCCTTATCGCCGGAGATTTGAGGAAAATATCTGCTGTGGTTGTTAGTGCCGTTTTCCTCTCTCAATGTCTCTGTGATGATATCTTATTTAGTTATTTAATGTGAAAACACGAACAAGGTTGCTAAGCTCAAATGTCATTAATATCGGCGTGTATGACATTTATTTCCGGAGATTGCTTTATTTAAATTTGCACCTCAATCTCCATCAATCATCTCCCTCCTAGTTTGGACACCATTTTGACACCGTTTTAATTGGAGTGACCGAAGCTCTGTCAGTGAGGTCCTCTCTCCTCTCTCCAGCCTCGGCCTCCATCCATGACACCTTTGATCCTCAAACAATAGATGCAGGCACAGTGTAACATGTGCAAACAATTCCATCATCCATTCATTCATCCATCATCCATCGCTCAATCATCCTTCCATTCCTCATCCCTCCATCATCGATTCATCCATCCACCATCACTCCATCGTCCATCCATTCATCCATCCATTAATCACTCCATCATCCGTCAATCAATCCCTCCATCCATCTACCATTCACCCATTCATCTATTCCTCCTCCATGTAAAAGGTCAATGGGAGCGGTAAGGTGTGCAGGTGGGAGGTGCATGGCCTGGGTGGATGAAGGGGATTGTTTAGATTCAGGTTTTCTGATATCTGAAACAAACAGCAGGAATGTGCATCCTCCCCACCAAGGGGAAACATTAAAGGACAGCCCACCCCCTCCCCTCACCGTTTATATTTGATCTGCAACATCAATTGGCATAAATCAGAAGAGTAAAGCTTAATAATGCAATGCTCAGGGGCGCGTTAATATGCAGAATCTGCATATTAATAGGGGTTCTTATCTAGCTGAGGTGAATGTCTTTCGGAATGTGCTCTTTGAAACTGTTCATGTGTTCAACTGTGGAGCGATGTGAGCAATCAGGACCCTGCATTCAGACCAGACTAGAGGAACTCATCAGAAGTTGGACTGAAGATAATTGAGGAACGATCTAATCACTTGACCTATTTCGGTTTCGAGCTTGATCTCTAATTGTCCCGTTTTTAAATTGCACACGATTTAACGACAGCATCATCATCTTTGTTATGAGCCGAACATATCCATGACAACAAGGCCAGCCAGCAGACGTGTGGACGTCTAACAGCTGATGGACAACAGTTGCGCGTGCACCACTTCTTCTATGTTCTGCTCCAAGAATCAGGAGCTGCCACTCATGCTCCCGAGAAGCAGAATAAATCAGAAAAACAACACGTGTCCTGCTCTGCGCCTTTTGTCAAAGCGACCAGTGAGAAGGAAACACACACCAGCAAATATATTCCAGAGCACATCAAAATAAAAAAAAGCAGTTGCTACTACGACCCATGCAACCGACCGCTTATAAGACTGCAGACAGGAGTGAGTCTTAATTGTGGCTATGTCCCCGTGACAATATCAGGGCATGGATGAACCCTCTTGCCCTCCACCCACATAATGAGAATGACCCAATTAGATCTGACCAAAGTGGGATGATGTCGGTTGGAGCGTGTGTTTGTGTCTTGGCTGGGGGTGGGGTGGATGGGGAAACACGTTTAATGGCAGTTACATCAGCGCTAACACCCTGGCTGTCACAAGCATGCTCTTGTTGACGGTGTTGGGGGTGTTGTCGTGTACAGAGGGAAAAAACCGACATGTCGCACGAGAAAGAGAGAGTGTGTACATGCCAGTGCATATTGAGTGCGGTTCTACACATCCTGATTACACATGCTTCCATGTACGCAAAGATTGGTGGGTCTTAATCTGTTACAGCCTGCACGGTCGTACCTTTCAGACTGTCTGTTGTTTACGTCAGGCACCAGATTTGACACTCGAAAGCCGTTCTTTAGATTAGATTGCTCTGTGAATCTTAGAAACAAGCAAAAGCCGGGCTGTGATTTCCATGTGGCACTCAGACACTGCGGTGTAGATCAGTGGCCTGAAAAAAGTGGATCGCCCAGCAACCTCATGTGCTCCTCGCTGCTCAAGAATTTCACCAGCATCCGAAACAGACACGGGAAGATGTTTAAGATTAAACGAATGACTTGAGGAGTTAGGAGAAGACATTTAAGGCTTGAGTTGACCCAGTTTTACGGTTGCCAACAACTGGCTTCTCTGGAGGGTTTTCTAAGCTGTTTGTGTGGATAAACTACAATGTGTGTGTGTGTGTGTGTGTGTGTGTGTGTGTGTGTGTGTGTGTGTGTGTGTGTGTGTGCGTCTTTGTGTGAGTGTGTGAATGTATGTGTATGCATTTGTTTGTGTTTGTGTGTTCATGAGTGTGCTTGGTGTATGTTTGTGTGTGTGTGTGTGTGTGTGTGTGTGTGTGTGTGTGTGTGTGTGTGTGTGTGTGTGTGTGTGTGTGTGTGTGTGTGTGTGTGTGTGGGGGTGTGGGGGGGGTGTGTGTGTGTGTGTGTGTGTGTGTGTTGGTGTGTTGGTGTGTGTGTGTCTCTGTGTTCGTGGACAAGGAGGGGGTTGTGTCTTTGTGTGTCTGTGGGGATATGTTTGTGTGTGTGTGTGTGTGTGTGTGTGTGTATGCATGTGTGCATGTGTGTTAGTGTGTGTCTATGTGTGTGTTGACTGGAGGTGGATTGTGTCTGTGTTCTTTTGTGAGGATAGATGTGTGTGTGTGTGCACGTGTGTGCGTGCACTCATGTGTGTGTGTGTGTGTGCGCACGTAAGTCTGCATTTCCCTTTGTGTGTTAACCAGTTGTTCTCTTCCTTGTGTCAGGGTGATGCACATCCTTACATCTCATCAAAAAAAATCCAACAACAACGGTGACCTAGATTTCGTTAACCCCCTGAAACCAGTTACACCACAAACACAAAGAAGTAGCACAGAAAGAGAGAAATAGAGAGAGAGAGAGAGAGAGAGAGAGAGAGAGAGAGAGAGAGAGAGAGAGAGAGAGAGAGAGAGAGAGAGAGAGAGAGAGAGAGAGAGAAAGAGGGAGAGAGAGAGAGAGACCATCAATTAGCACTGTGTGTCATGAGCCACCAACACCCCCCATGGTTAAAATAGGATTCCTAATGAAGTGAAGCTGTCTGACTCCGCCAGCCACACACACACACACACACACACACACACACTCACACACACACACACACACACACACACACACACCACACACACACACACACACACACACACACACACACACACCACACACACCACCACACACACACACACCAGGGAGCTTGTCAGGCTAGTTTAAGGACACACAGACACACGCTGGCGCGGGGTGGAGGCGCAGCACAGACAGGTGATGGGATGAGTGTGTGCGCGTCTCAGGGCTGTCTGGCAGCTGATAGCTACTTTAATATGAGAGAGGCCTAATCCCCCGTCGCCACGACACCCAGAATAAAACAGTTCCCACTCTCTGGATATTGAGCAGAACGGCCCGAAATAACGACCCCAAAAAAAAAAAAAAGACATGAATAAACGTCCAAGTCGGGGTCCTGGCAACACGAAACAGGGAGAGCGGAATAACACACGCTCTTGTATATTCCCTTCAATCCTTGGCAGATCTGACACGCCGTATATATATAGAGAGATCCACTTCCAAAAGCCAAAGTGGGTGTGTGGTGGGCTGAGATTTCCCATTGGCTAAGCCACGCACGTTCTCACTCATGGGCATGACTGGGATGAGGACGGCATGCACACCCACACATGAACAAGCGCATGCACACACACACACACACACACACACACACACACACACACACACACACACACACACACACACACACACACACACACACACACACACACGCATGGTCATTCTGCGCCATGACTGGGATGAGGACGGACGCACACACACGCACGCACACACACACACACACACAAACAAGCCTACACACACACACACACAAACACGCAAATGCACATTCTGTGCCATGACTGGGATGAGGACACACGCATATGCGCACATGCAAACACCCACACACACACACACACACACACGCACACACCCACACGCACGTTCTCCACTGAGCCGCAAGATCCTTATTACGCCTTTGCCTTTAATCTGATCACCAGATTTGATTGAACCGCTTAGGTTCTCATGCATATTAATGCGCGGAGCGGAGACTTATTTTCCATACAATGTTTACAGAAGTGGGTTAAAGGGCCGATGGCCGCTGTTGCGTTTCGACAGCGGGGCCGGGGGTTGAAGCCGGGCGTATCAATTGATGTGCGTTTGCCATCTTGTGAAGGAATTCACCCCATTCCCCCCCCCCCCCCTGCTCCGCCTTGCATATATATAGCCCTCTTTAACATGCTGATGACATTCATTTGATGAAGACCCCGCCCCTCTTTGCCCCCCCCCCCCCCCCCTCGAGGGGTCTTCCGGTCGCACTGCCGATGAGCGTGTAACTCGTTCCTGATTGCATACGTTATGAGGTGGAGGTCGGCGCTCCCTCTCATCACCGCCGTGAGAGAGTGTGCCCTGGAGTGGCTGCTTAGTCAGGAAGGGGAGCATTCCTTCCAGGAGACCAGGTGTGGTTTGATGCAGTGGCAGTAGCCATGGCACTGCAGTTCTGTGATGGACAACGTGCACAATGGCCAGCCATCCATGTCAAGGTGGAGCTCAGCTCGGCGCTTCATCCACTGCGTTGCGGTGGCTACATGAGGCAACCGCGATGTGTAATCACGTTTCACAGAGCAAAGTACGAATGAACGCCGGCTGTAAGGCCAATTATGTGTGTTTAAACTCTGCTATTCTCTTGAAAACCACACACGCACACACACGCGCGTGCAAATGCATGCACAGACACACACACACACACGCACACATGCTTGCACACACACACACACACACACACACACGTGCACACGCATGTAGAAACGCGTGCACGGGCATGCACACCCATACACACACGAATCACATCAATGCAAGCATTGTAACATTAGACTAATTTGTCTTGGCTCGAAGACACAGCTGCCGGGAATGTGGGTGGTAGATTCCTTTTTTTCCCGGTGCTGATGCACGACTTTTTTCTTCATCCGCTCTCAGGAAGGCGCGAACAACACTCATTAAAAGGATCCGACCAGGAGTGAATGAACCATGGGCCGCGGTGCCATGGCTTCTCCCGACGTTGTTGATCATTGTTATTCACAAGATGGTGGCCGAGGCAACAGCCATGTTGCAGCGTCGACGCGCCGGTAGAAGACATGCACAACAAAGCGAAGAACGTGCAGATGATTCGTCACAGCGCGAATCATCACCTCGACCGCACTACTCAGAGTTGGTAGTTCATGATAACACGATGTGCTGTGCACGCGGTAAACCCTCGCCTCCACGTATGGCTGCACCATCACCCCCACCCCCACATGCCCGTGCACACCCGCCCTCCAAAACCGCTGCAATCCAGGGGGCGGTGGGAGGAGGCCCTAACCCCGTGCCCATGGGCGATGGGTAGCCCCATGGGCTTCTCCCAAGAGGGGGGAGGGAGAGGGGGCGGTTTGAAGGAGTTTGTGGGAAAGGTCGGCGGGGCCGTGAGTAAATGTGTAAGGGCCGCCTCTCTACGCACCGTGGCGTCACCTTGGATTCAACCCTCCCCCTCTTCTCTCCCCCCCCTCTCCCCTGCCCTCCTCCTCCTCCTCCCCCTCCTCTATCCCCCCATCCCCTCCCCTCCTCCTCCTCCCCTCCTCTCTCCCCCCTACCCCTCCGCGCCTCCTCCTC
>NW_021964015.1:50000-55418 GCF_902167405.1 Gadus morhua | reverse complement strand
TCTCCCTCTCTCTCTCTCTCTCTCTCTCTCTCTCTCTCTCTCTCTCTCTCTCTCCCTCTCTCCCTCTCTCTCTCTCTCTCTCTCTCTCTCTCCTCTCTCTCTCTCTCTCTCTCTCTCCCTCTCCCTCTCCCTCTCTCTCTCTCTCTCTCTCTCTCCCTCCCTCTCCCTCTCCTCTCTCCCTCCCTCTCTCTCCCTCTCTCTCCTCTCCTCTCTCTCTCCCCCTCTCTCTCTCTCTCTCTCTCTCTCTCTCTCTCTCCCTCTCTCTCTCCCCTCTCTCTCTCCTCTCTCTCTCTCTCTCCTCTCTCTCTCTCTCTCTCCCTCTCCCTCTCTCTCTCTCTCTCTCTCTCTCTCTCTCTCTCTCTCTCTCTCTCTCTCTCTCTCTCCCTCCCTCTCTCTCCCCTCTCTCTCTCTCTCTCTCTCTCTCCTCTCTCTCTCTCTCTCTCTCTCTCTCTCCCTCTCTCCCTCCCTCTCTCTCCCCCTCTCTCTCTCTCTCTCTCTCAGGCTCCCTGAGTCGTGTGGGGTCGCGGATGCACAACGGCTCGTGGGCGTCGGCGACCTCTGACCCCTCAGAGGAGTGCATGGTGATGGTGTCCACGCTGGAGCGCGAGCACATGGCGTCCTGGGGGGCCTCCGTCGGGGGGCGGGGCCCCAGGCAGAGACCCCACCCCGACCACCACCCCCCCGCCGGGAACCCCCACCCCCCCCCCGGCCGCGCCGAGAGGCGGGAACACTGTGAGTCCTCCAGCGACAGACACTTCTTCTTCTACTGTATTCATTTACATTAATGTTAAATGACAGGAGAGAGGGAGGGGGAGGAAGAGGGGGGAGGAGAGAGAGATGGGGGGAGGCAGGGGGGAGAGAGGGAGAGGAAGAGGGGGGAGGATAGAGAGATGGATTGGGGAGAGGGATCGAGGGGAGAGAGAGGGGGAGGAAGAGGGGGGAGGAGAGGGAGATGGATAGGGTGTAGGGATTGAGGGGAGAGAGAGAGAGAGGAAAAGGGGGGAGGAGAGAGATGGGGGGAGATGGGGGAGAAAAGAGAGAGGGGAAAAGAGGAGCACAGAGGCGGGAACACTGTGAGTCCTCCCACTCCAGGCACTTCTTCTTCTACTGTATTCATTTATATTAATATTAAATCACAGGAGAGAGGGGGAGGAAGAGGGGGGAGGAGAGAGAGATGGGGGGAGGCAGGGGAGAGAAGAGCAAAGAGGAGCCTATAGAGGAGGGAGTACTGTGAGTGGTCCAAACAAGAGCTCTTTGATTTATTTATGTTTATTTTTGAAATTGCAAGAGAGTGAGAGGGAGAGGGAGGGAGTGAGAGGGAGGGAGAGAGAGGGAGTGGGAGGGAGAGAGAGGGAGTGAGAAGGAGTGAGAGGGAGTGAGAGGGGGAGAGAGAGAGAGAGAGAGAGAGAGAGAGAGAGAGAGAGAGAGAGAGAGAGAGAGAGAGAGAGAGAGAGAGAGAGAGAGAGAGAGAGAGGGGGGAGGGAGAGAGAGAGGGAGGGAGAGAGAGAGGGAGAGAGAGAGAGGGGGAGAGAAAGAGAGAGAGGGAGGGTGAGAGAGAGAGGGAGAGAGAGAGAGGGAGGGAGAGAGAGAGAGAGAGAGAGAGAGAGAGAGAGAGAGAGAGAGAGAGAGAGAGAGAGAGAGAGAGAGAGACCGAGGGAGAGGGAGAGAGGGAGAGGGAGAGGGAGAGGAGAGAGAGAGAGAGAGAGAGAGACCGAGGGGAGATAAGATGTTGGAAAATAAATTCTGCAAAATCGAATTATTTCATTTATTCTTTCTAAAACATACTATAATTTCTAACTTAAAGTTTGAGAAAAAGAAAATACTCTAATTACGTCTACTGGGGTTTGTGGTTTTATTTCTGGAACCTTCCTTAATTGTCGTCCCACAGCCAGCAGGAGGGATTTTAGTCGATCTTTCCTTGAGAGATTTCTCCAACTGTTGAGAAGCTTCGAGGTTATGTTGCATCAGAACTTGCAGGAGCACTTTACTGACAACAATACCTTTACCAAATACATTAGGTGGATCCATAAAGTACTCTTATATCATATCGTATGTCAGGTATTATATGCCTCATCATCAACAGCTCATGACACAACACTGGGAGAATGGAAAACTTTATTGTTGCCGGTCGACCTCAGAAGCTTTCAGACCACAATTTACTCGGACGTATCGAGTTCAAAATAATTACTGCTCCTGCTTCTCAAGGTGAATCAGCAAATAAACGTATCATCTTGAATGTCTGTCTCTGCCTTCGAAGTGGTTGTAAGACCTCTGAAATAACCTTTAAATAACCTGCCGGAGATAATACGTTTTCTCTTTTGGAAAGATGGCCGTGCTGCCGACAATGTTGGCGGCGATTGAACCGTGAGTGTTGTGTTCCATTGTCTTCGGCTCTCCGTCGTTGCGCTCGTCTGAATGGGCTGCATTGGATGTTTGAAATGCGTCTGGCTCCACCCAGACACGTTTCCAAGACGAGTCAATCTGTTTTTACAAGGATTGAAACTTAACTCAGACTGAGTAGGACTTCATGAGGCAGACAGTAGCTACTAAAACGACCCGCTCGATACACTGTTGCACAGGCTGGGGATTCTTTAATACCAGCAATAAGTCAAAATGACACCTGCAAGGTCTCTCCCATCTCTAATTGATCTGCAGGGATGTTGGAGTCACGTTGGAAACACTGTTAAAAGTCTGATATTTAATGTATTCTTCCTGTGTTTTTTCCCTCAGAGTTTCTCAACGTTCCTGCCCTTGATGACCTCGTGACGAGGGCACTGAGATGAGGAGAATCACCCCGAATGATCGTCAGTGATTGGATTTGGGGTCGGGTTTGTGGGCCGGTTCTGACCGGTTGATGGGGAAGGAGGGAGGGAGGGAGGGAGGGAAGGAGGGAGGAGGGGTTGAAGCTGTAAAATATGTAATGTATAAACACAGGTCTTTCTCTCTCACACACAAACACACACATACACACTCAAACACACACACACACAGTGTTCTCACTACAGTGACTGTCCCTCGCGAAAACTGTGAACTGTGTATGTTGGCGTGTCTCCTCTCTTACCCACACATATGTCCTCCTCCTCTTCCTCCTCCCTGTCCCCCACACTTATGTACAGAAACTCACAGGGTGGAGGCCCAGAATATTCACCACTTCATCTCCCGTCTCACGGCGGTGAGAGGACTTGCTTCATGTGTAAATAACTCTTTAACGTTAACGACGTCTGGGCTTCTTCTCTCCGATCGCCCACCTTTTGGTTTTCTTTCGCTTTGCTATGCAAGCAAAATGGATGCCGCTGTCTCTGCTCCTTCCGGAGAGTTCTTACCGTGTGGTTCGTTGTTTTGGGTTCGGGTTTAGGGTTGTTTTTTTTTTAAATGCTGAAATGTGAAGTGGTTGCAACGAGGCTCCGGTACGTGATGTTGTACTTTGCACAGAGGGTTACGAGGATTATAAGCACAAACTCGCCGCCGTCGTCTCCAGACGGGACGAGGAGCGAATCAGGAGGACAAAGAGGGGATATCTATTATATAAGAATCTAACAGTAGGCAGAGAGACGGATGACTCCCGGCTGTTGGCTGATGCTGGTCGTGAAACTCGTTTATTGACAGACAAACCGGACGCGCAAAGGAGGACGTTGATGGCTAACTTCAGTTCTGTAAAAAAGGAAAACTACGAATAATTTTTTGTTTGACTGCAGACACCAATGTGCATTGCACCTTTGAGTAATATTGGAAATGTACTTATTTATTTGTTTAATTTATTTAAGTTATTTAATTTTTTGTATGGTATGACTCATTTTCTAAATTTTTTGCATCGTAACATGTCCCCAAAAATATGAGTATTTGCAAATGAGATCGACTGCTTTTTACAGGGTTTGTTTCGTGCGACATGATACACACGTATGACATTATGAAACACATGTATGATACTGAGTCGGGTGGACGGCCGGACCCATCGGGGTAAACTAAACACACGCGGGAGCTGAGCTACGGTGCGCCATAGAGGTCAAACTTCCAGAAATCCCAGGAATCTCGGGGCCAAGCATCGACGCGCTCACTGCCCCGCGGACCGGTGTTCCCTAAACACCCAATACGTCTGTCTTAAAGTCTCAGAGGAGTTCAACTTTAATCTGTGCTCTGTTGGAACACGCCATCACACGGCTACATCATCTTCTAAAGATGTTTCTAGAACCAAATGATTCTCACCGGCAGAGGAGCTACAGTGATAAACGGTATAATATGTTCCAATGCAGTGGGCTAGTTCTGAACTGTGTCCTGCCTCTGAGATTCACCCCGCTGTAGGTCGACGTTGATGGTTCTACCGGTGGTTCTGCTCCAGATCTCCCTGCTCCAACCGTCTCCTTCTGTCAGGTGGCTATGCCCTCAGGAACACATAGCCACTAACTGTATGACCGGTTTTCAATACTTTGATGCAGAATAAAGCGTGTATGTGAAACTGAGACGTGTCCTTCATCTGTGTTTGCGTTGTTGTTTCTATGTTCTCACTGTTCGGAATGGCCTGGAACATTAGCCTGGAACATTATCCAGGAACATTAGCCAGGATCATGAGCCTGGATCATGGCCCCATAGATCCTCTGGATCTCAAGGATCCCATTGATCCCAGCGATCTCATGGATCCCATCGATGCCATGGACCACATGCCGGTGCCTGATTAAATTTGAGCTAACTATGCTAATAAGGACTAAGCTTCCCTAGCTTCAAGTCCTAGTAATTAAACACTAGTCTCCTCTATGTTTTCTCTGTCCTAGTCCGTTGATACTACTAATCCATTGGAGTTAATTCCCTGTTAATCATCACTCTTAAGATTAAAAGATAATAAAATAACACTTTCATAACTTTATCCCCTATTAATCCCAGATGGTGAAATTAATTCTGATAGGCTGTAGGTTTCATGAGATTTAATTGGGGAAATTTATAAATCATGTATGAATAAATAAAGGACCCAGGGTGTCTCAGCCGTCCGCTCCTCTCTCCATCTGCCCAGGTGCAGAAGGCTGTCTTGGCTTCCTGGCTCTATGCGTGTGCTCAATATTCCACTCACGTCCCCTGCTCTCTCTCATCGCTGGCTAAACTCCCCTGCAGTAATGGAGGCTGTGACAACTACATCAGGTGTGAATGAATAATAATAATAACGGTGATAATAGATTTTAGCAGAAACATTCCCGACAAAGCGCCCGACGTGCCGAGCAGTGTGATCTGAATAATGAGACGACTTCAAATACAGTTTTATAATCAATGGAACAGTGTGAGACACAAAGTGCATTTTAACAGGCTCTGGGAGAGACGCATTTACATAAACAGTGGAGAGGAGACAGATACGGCTCAAATAGTAATGAGGGTACTTTAAAATAAATAAAATACCCAACAATGTTTACAACAATGTAGAAATAAGAGGACACG
>NW_021964015.1:15000-45000 GCF_902167405.1 Gadus morhua | reverse complement strand
CACCGTAATCAATACAAAGGAAGGAGGCAAGGCTGATACAGGGGTAGGTGTTGGGGGAGGGGGGGGGGAGAGGTGGGGGAGGTAGGGAAGGTAGGGGAGGGGGGGGGGGGTCGATAGTGGGGCTGCCTGTCGCTCACGTAGAGGTTGTGGGTTCAAGTCCCAGGACGCCACAATGGGAGAACATGTGGGCTACGAGCTAATGCAACCAGTAGCTCTCTCTCTCTCATTATTACTGGATGAACAAACAAGAGAGAGAGAGAGAGAGGGAGGGAGAGGGAGGGAGAGAGAGAGAGAGAGAGAGAGAGAGAGAGAGAGAGAGAGAGAGAGAGAGAGAGAGAGAGAGAGAGAGAGAGAGAGAGAGATGTAAATATATGACAGGTTGAAAGATAGACGTAGATAAATATAGAGAGACAGAGACACACCCACACACACATTTATACATGCGGGAGGGCAAGGGATAGAGACACATTCAGAGATGATGGATAGATCGGATGGGAAATTTAAAAAGTAGGGCTTGTCCGTCGTTTGTGTGTGCGTGTGTGCGTGTGGTTGTGTGTGTCAGTCAGTATAATTGACTGGGATCCATCCCTTCTCTCCTATTTAATATCATACTCAAGTCTTCTCCTGAGAGTCCCAGCATATCACCCTGAATCTCCCCTCTATCTCTAACAATTAGACTAATGTATCTCCTCTATCTCTAACCTATTAACGAGCCCAAAGTATCTCTAACATATTAACTAGTCTTAAGTATCTTCTCTATCTCCAACCTATCAACTAGTCTCAAGTATCTCCACTATCTCTAACCTATTAACCAGTCTAAAGTATCTCCAGCATATTAACTAGTCAAAAGTATCTCTAATATAAGATATGTCTTCTAAGTGTAATATTTTAACCTACCATTATAGGATATGTCCTCTCACTGTATTTTATTAACCTGCTAGTATAATAAATGTAGTTTACTAGTATATTAACCTACTAGTCTAAGGAGCTGTAAAAAGCATAACTGTGAAATATTAACCGACTAGTTATCCATCTCGGCTGCGACTCATTAAAAACCCGCTCAGAGTCGACTTTAAAAACCTCCTCCGCCGGGCTGTTATGATACACCTGCGTCCTGGCAGCCTGTGAGGGAACTACAGTATTCATGTATTCGTGTCGCCGTTAATTCACTGTATGCAGTATTCATGTATTCATCTGGTATTCACTGCTACTCCAGTCCAACAGCCAGACGTGTCAATCAAACTGTGAGAACCGCCTTCCGTCATCATCGTTTAGACCCCGTCCTCATGACCTCTGACCTCTGACCCCACCGCGGCGCGGCGCCTCCCCTCCAATCAACAACACTGTCCTCCGGAGAGGCTAATGCTATGCTATACCTGCTATGCTAGATCTGTGATGCTATGCTATACTTGCAATGCTAGATCTGTGAGGCTACGCTATACCTGCTATGCTAGATCTGTGAGGCTATGCTATACTTGCTATGCTATATCTGTGATGCTATGCTATACCTGCTATGCTAGATCTGTGATGCTATGCTATACTTGCTATGCTAGATCTGTGATGCTATGCTATATTTGCTATGCTAGATCTGTGATGCTATGCTATACCGGCTATGCTAGATCTGTGATGCTATGCTATACTTGCTATGCTATGGTATATCTTCTATGGTATACCTGCTAATCTATATCTGCTATACAATGCCTTCCATGCTATGTATATTTGCTATGCTATGCTACGTCTCTTATGCTATGCTTGCTATGCTTTGCCTGCTATGTTAAGCTATACATGCTATGCTAATGTATACCCGCTATGCTATGCCTGCTATTTTAAGCTATACCTGCTATGCTATACCTGCTATGTGAAGCTATACCTGCTATGTGAAGCTATGCCTGCTATGTGAAGCTATACCTGCTATGTGAAGCTCTACCTGCTATGCTATACCTGCTATGATGCTATACCTGCTATGATGCTATACTTGCTATGATGCTATATCTGCTATGCTATGACTGCTATACCTGCTATGCTATACCTGCTATGCTATGCTATACGTGCAGGCAGCCCAGCCTGAGAGCAGCTGTGTGCGGGCGCTGGGATTAACTCCGCCCTGCGTCTACGAGGTGTCCCTCAGAGCACGGCTCTCCCGTCTATAATGAGGAGGAAACGCTGCGTCTGCCGAGAGGCTCTCTGCTGGGTCCGCACGACGCTGCCCGCGGCAAAAAGCACACATACGCTTTTGTGTGGAAATATATTCACTGCTAAGCTGGGTGTTGAGGAATGGCAGCCATCTGTGTGTGTGTGTAGGGGGGGATTGGGAAAGTGTGTGTGTGTGTGTTTGGGAAGTGTGTGTGTGAGGGGGGGAGATTGGGGAAGTGTGTGTGTTTGGGGAAGTGTGTGTGTGTGTGTGTGCGTGTGCGTGCGTGCGTGCGTGTGTGTGCGTGCGTGTGCGTGCGTGCGTGTGCGTGCGTGCGTGTGTGTGTGTGTGTGTGTGTGTCATGGCCGATTCTTTGTGAACAGACTGCAGTGAATCTTTTGGATAAACCCAGAAAAATTGGAAATGAAAATGAAAATATGGCAACACACACACACTCACACACACACACACACACACACACACACACACACACACACACACACACACACACACACACACACACACACACACACACACACACACACACACTCACAGCGACACACACTTACACACAGGAAAACCAACATCCACATTGCATTTTCTTACAAACCAAGGCAAAACATGACCAAAAATATGATAAAATAGGCAGCTGTCCTAAAAGCAGAAGAGATAACACAATAGAGAGAAAAGAAGGAGTCTTTTATAGCAGATGGGGTCCAAGCAGCCCCCCCCCCCCCCCCCCCCAACCCCCCAGATGAAAAGCACGTCACTTTAGCGATTCAACGCCAACATCATTTTGGCTGTCGCAATCAATGCAGGAAAAGAGCAACTGCAAAGGAACACAAACCGCACCAGTAGTCGTCCCCTCAGGGTCCGACTCAGACACATTGTCAGGACTCGTGTCCTGAGAGATGGATTGTCGTCGGAAATAGGAGTTCTAAGGGCTGTTTTAAAAGTTCACCCTGCATTTAAGAGATGGTATTTTATATCTGGGGGTCTTTCAGAGTGTGTGTCCCCTTGTGTTTATAACCAATGAATTCCTTGTTGCGTCCTTTCATTAGTCCGTATATCCGTCATGTATTCGTCCAACCCTCTGATCTTAATCTGTTATTAATCCATTCATTTATACATCAATCTTTAAATGTATTCATTTATCCATCCATTCATCCGCCTATCCAATCATTGAATTAATCCATTAATTAATCTATTCGGCCCCATCATTCCAATTATTCATTAATTTATCCATCCAATCATTGATTCACTTACCCGGCAATCCTTAATTAATTAACCCACTCATCAATTTCCTCATCCATTCATTAAATACTCCATCCTTTCAGACACTCACTAAGTCATCCATTCATCCGCTCACTCACACACACATTCCAGTTGCACGTTTAACACAGAGTGTGCGTCTGGGGATAAGCAGTGTTCTCTTAGAGAGGGTCGAGACGCAGCCGGCCTCGCTCCATTAACCTGGGCAATAACACCCATGGACGCCGGGCGCGAGGAGAACGTGTGATTGACTCGTCATGGGGCCAGGCCCTGTGTTTCACTCGGCATATGGATCGCACGGCTGCCGAGAATCCATTGTTTAATTACCGAGCGAGCCTTTTACCGAGCGGAGGGGCGGATCTGGAGGGAGGGAACGCGCTCGCTCGCTCAGACCTCCACCTCGTGCCACGATCGATGCAAAAAGTGTTTCGCCGTAATGAAAAGTTTATTTCTAACATTTTACGACATTTTTCGCAAACTGACAATTTGTTGCGTAGGCTGAGGATTGGATTGTGGACGTTAACCCAAACAGATGAAGGTCCACGGGTAGAATAACACGCTACACATCTTTGTGGGGACTCAGGCTTTCTGTTCCTCTATTGTTTCGGTTTCTGATTTACCCCCATAATGTAAGACATTATGCCTACGATTCCTGGAGGAGGCGACAGATTGGATTACGGACTGAAGGGCCCACAGACACCTATTAGGCTCCCACTTACTTCTGGGGAGTTAACACTAGGTGATGGGTGTGACTTAACACAAATGTATGCTATTATGTCATACCGGGGACATTGGAGTGTCTTTGAAGTTGGACTTCCTGGTAATATGAGTTCCGGGACTGGGGAGTCTGTGTGCTCGTCTTCCTCTCACCTTTAGTGCCGGAGTGGGTTGGCTGCCATCGGGAAATTCATTGGCGGTCAAATGAGCTTACAGTGCGGCGAGCTAAATTTAGCTTAAAGGTGGAATAACTACGACAGACACGCCCGTCGTAAACGGCATCTGTTACTGACCGCGTGCCATTCCGTTATCTCCGTGACCTACGTGTACTGTGTAAACAGAGCTCTGTGAATAAAGCTTTTTAACGAGCACCGTGACTCAGCGTCACCATCGCGTCCTCCATTTTGTCTTTGAGCGCACACACGCCAGCCCTTACTCCAGAATTACTGAACACTGAACACATCGCTACAATCCTCAAACCAATCAAACAGAAACACAACAAAAGCTTTAAAACATTGAACATCAAACACACAACGCTCACAAGAAACACTGCATTTGAGAAAGTTTTAATTATAAATAATGCAGCAGAGATTACAAACTTGTTCTTCCCCTGATTCCATTACATTCTCAGCGATGAATAAAATACAAAATGGAGCACAGATCTGTTTACAAATTGCAAAATGTTCCCCCTTTCTTTGCGGATATTCTTTTCCACCCTCGTGGCACAAAAACAAAACAAGCTGAAGCGTGAACATATCGTATGACAATGATGGAGTTGATGAAGCTGATTATCGAATAACTTCCTTTCTTTTATACTTTCACGATGATTCAAATGCGTTCATGTTCAGATAAAAACACTGTTCTTTTTTAAAAACAAAGATTGCTTTGGCACCATGGATACAGTGAGCTCGGGATGCAAAGACTCCGTACTCTGGAGACAGAGAATCACAAGGCAGTTGAAACTTTGTCTTGAATAAAACATAAGAACAAACATCTTGAATAAGCATATCGCCCAAAAGAAAAACAGAAATAAGATAAATCTTTGACCAAATCTGGCTTTGATTATTTTTTAATATTATCTATAAATATTTAAATGGTTATAACCTTTAGGGAGACGGCAGCGCTAAAGAGCAAAGAACTTCAGGAAATTTCTGGAAATATCAAATGTTCGTCGATTAGCCAGAAGGGAGGACACATGGACGTCGAATAGAGGTCCGACAAGAAGTGATTCATGCAAATGTTCAGTTGACACACACAAACACACACACACACACACACACACACACACACACACACACACACACACACACACACACAAAGAAACACACACACACACACACACACACACACACACACACACACACACACACACACACACACACACACACACACACACACCACTCAAATTTGCACAGATCAAATTTACATCCAAAGACACCCAACCCTTTCCCCTTATCGAAACAACTGATGTAGAGATAATAAGACAGTGGTTTACATCTCAGTGGAGACGGAAGGACCATTAAAAGGCATTCAACGAAATGAAATGATTGTGCTTGTATTACCCATAATGCAACAGGACACGATAACACCAGGAGCAGAACGACAGTTCTTTAGAATCAGTACTTTAGAAAATTAAATATGAAGCCACACTCAAACGTTGTAAACAATTTACACAATGGGTGGTGGTCATGAACGAATATTTATTACCGTAAAATAACAGTACATTTTTTTCCATATACTACTCACAACACCCATTAATTATACACGTCATTCATCGTGACCATCGAGGGAACCGCCGTACGAGTGGGTGGAATCCGATCCGTCGATCAACAACCCCACAATAAATAGTGCTCAACTTCAGGAGACCATCGACTCCAGAACAAGATGGCTGAGTCCCCCCCCCCCCCCCCTTCCCGGTCCCCTTAAAAGAGATGTCACGTTGCTTTGAAATCATAAGTCATGTGCAGTGTTGTTCCGCTCCTCCTCCCCTATAGTAAGGAACACATTCCTCCATCTGTTGTGCAATTGCAGGCCGGCTCTGGTCAACCTTGGTGAACCCCCCCCGCCGCGGCACTGTGGAGATAAAACATGACCTCGTGTTAATACTTTTCGAGCAGACATCATGGAGATAAAACATTGCACAGCATGTCGTGAAACAATTATATCCACCTCCGCAATTAACGATTCCGACAATGATGATGTCATTTTGAGTATCATCATGGAATATGAAACGATTGTTGAAAATAAACGTATCACATGTTAACTCGTTAGTCAATGTGTTAGTTTCTCCTCGTGTTCATTGTTAATGAATTCCTTCTGATGTAAGTGTAAAGCTTTGAAGGCATCAGCCTTCTCTTAATGTTCTCGTACTAACCATCAGTCCCCCATCAGATGTAGACACACCCCCCCCCCTAGCTCGCCCCCTGCTTGTTTGACTGTTTCCATCACGTCTGTCTCTCTTAGCCTAGCCCAGCTCTCAGTAGCGGCTCGGCCGTCCTCTCTGAGTGTGTCCCTGCGTGTCGGCTCTCGGCCCTGCCTTCATAAAACACACTGAGTGCGTGTGGAGCATCAGGCTGAAGGTGTTCCGGAGCACACTACTGGCAGCGGCGTCTCCACCATACATCACGGCGGCGTACGGTGACACTCGCTGGAGGAGCGCCTGAACCCACCTACGCCTCCTCCTCCTCCTCCTCCTCCTCCTCCTCCTCCTCCTCCTGCTCATCCTCCTCATCCTCCTCTTCCTCAAAAGGGGTCTGGAAGGCCTCCAGCTCCGCAGGAACCTCTGCGTCGGCCGTCCTTGACGCCCCGGCGCAGAGGACGACGTCTGGGCTCCCAGGAGCTGGGATGGATGGGAGCGACGGGCCGTTGGAGAGCTGGGAGAGGGGCTCCGCGGAACCTGCTGGAGACGGAGCGTGCTGGTTGGCTGTTGTCTCGGCCAATCATTAAGCCTGCACTGGGAGACCTGCTGCTGCAGCTGCTCAGGCTTCATGGATCAATCGTTTAATCTGGTCGACTTCAGCCCAGAAATTTACCCAGTGCAGGTTTTAATCGAATGCTCCAACATGAGTTGGTTATAGTTTCAGAGAAGGCCTTCAGATCCGCTGCGTACGGTTGGTGGTTAGCGTGTTACTGTCATGTCTGTTTTATGCAGCTCGGCGGGGATTGTAATTCATTGCTCACGTTGTGACGTCTGACATTGTTGACGATGATTTCATCAACGAAACGAGGAATGGATTAACACACAGATGATATCCAGGCGGACGGATAGTATTTTCTTTTCCCTTATTGTTAATTTCAGTCGTGTACCAGGCTTCTGTCTGCTGTACAAGAATCAAATGTATATTTATGAGTCATATTGTAGCATAAGTATATTTAAACTTATGCTCCACTATATGAGTCATAGTGTAGTATAAGTATATTTAAACTTATACCACACTATATGAGTCATAGTGTAGTCTAAGTATATTTAAACTTATGCTCCACTATATGAGTCATAGTGTAGTATAAGTATGTTTAAACTTATACTCCACTCTATGAGTCATAGTGTAGTATAAGTATGTTTAAACTCATGCTCCACTATATGAGTCATAGTGTATTATAAGTATGTTTAAACTCATGCTCCACTCTATGAGTCATAGTGTAGTCTAAGTATATTTAAACTTATGCTCCACTATATGAGTCATAGTGTAGTATAAGTATGTTTAAACTTATACTCCACTCTATGAGTCATAGTGTAGTATAAGTATGTTTAAACTCATGCTCCACTATATGAGTCATAGTGTAGTCTTATACTCCACTCTATGAGTCATAGTGTAGTATAAGTATATTTAAACTTATACTCCACTCTATGAGTCATAGTGTATTATAAGTATGTTTAAACTCATGCTCCACTCTATGAGTCATAGTGTAGTATTACACTCCACTCTATGAGTCATAGTGTAGTATTATACTCCACTCTATGAGTCATAGTGTAGTCTTATACTCCACTCTATGAGTCATAGTGTAGTATTACACTCCACTCTATGAGTCATAGTGTAGTATTACACTCCACTCTATGAGTCATAGTGTAGTATTACACTCCACTCTATGAGTCATAGTGTAGTATTATACTCCACTCTATGAGTCATAGTGTAGTATTATACTCCACTCTATGAGTCATAGTGTAGTATTATACTCCACTCTATGAGTCATAGTGTAGTATTACACTCCACTCTATGAGTCATAGTGTAGTATTACACTCCACTCTATGAGTCATAGTGTAGTATTACACTCCACTCTATGAGTCATAGTGTAGTATTACACTCCACTCTATGAGTCATAGTGTAGTATTACACTCCACTCTATGAGTCATAGTGTAGTATTACACTCCACTCTATGAGTCATAGTGTAGTATTACACTCCACTCTATGAGTCATAGTGTAGTATTACACTCCACTCTATGAGTCATAGTGTAGTATTACACTCCACTCTATGAGTCATAGTGTAGTATTACACTCCTCTCTATGAGTCATAGTGTAGTATTACACTCCACTCTATGAGTTGTTGTGTAGTATTATACTCCACTCTATGAGTCGTTGTGTAGTATTACACTCCACTCTATGAGTCGTTGTGTAGTATTACACTCCTCTCTATGAGTCATAGTGTAGTATTACACTCCACTCTATGAGTCGTAGTGTAGTATTACACTCCACTCTATGAGTCATAGTGTAGTATTACACTCCACTCTATGAGTCATAGTGTAGTATTACACTCCACTCTATGAGTTGTTGTGTAGTATTATACTCCACTCTATGAGTCATAGTGTAGTATTACACTCCACTCTATGAGTCATAGTGTAGTATTACACTCCACTCTATGAGTCATAGTGTAGTATTACACTCCACTCTATGAGTCATAGTGTAGTCTTACACTCCACTCTATGAGTCGTTGTGTAGTATTACACTCCACTCTATGAGTCATAGTGTAGTATTATACTCCACTCTATGAGTCATAGTGTAGTATTACACTCCACTCTATGAGTCATAGTGTAGTATTACACTCCACTCTATGAGTCGTTGTGTAGTATTATACTCCTCTCTATGAGTCATAGTGTAGTATTATACTCCTCTCTATGAGTCATAGTGTAGTATTACACTCCACTCTATGAGTCATAGTGTAGTATTACACTCCACTCTATGAGTCATAGTGTAGTATTACACTCCACTCTATGAGTCATAGTGTAGTATTACACTCCACTCTATGAGTCATAGTGTAGTATTACACTCCACTCTATGAGTCATAGTGTAGTATTACACTCCACTCTATGAGTCATAGTGTAGTATTACACTCCACTCTATGAGTCATAGTGTAGTATTACACTCCACTCTATGAGTCATAGTGTAGTATTACACTCCACTCTATGAGTCATAGTGTAGTATTATACTCCACTCTATGAGTCATAGTGTAGTATTACACTCCACTCTATGAGTTGTTGTGTAGTATTACACTCCACTCTATGAGTCATAGTGTAGTATTACACTCCACTCTATGAGTCATAGTGTAGTATTATACTCCACTCTATGAGTCATAGTGTAGTATTACACTCCACTCTATGAGTTGTTGTGTAGTATTACACTCCACTCTATGAGTCATAGTGTAGTATTACACTCCACTCTATGAGTCATAGTGTAGTATTACACTCCACTCTATGAGTCATAGTGTAGTATTACACTCCACTCTATGAGTCATAGTGTAGTATTATACTCCTCTCTATGAGTCATAGTGTAGTATTATACTCCTCTCTATGAGTCATAGTGTAGTATTATACTCCTCTCTATGAGTCATAGTGTAGTATTATACTCCTCTCTATGAGTCATAGTGTAGTATTACACTCCACTCTATGAGTCATAGTGTAGTATTACACTCCACTCTATGAGTCATAGTGTAGTATTACACTCCACTCTATGAGTTGTTGTGTAGTATTACACTCCACTCTATGAGTCGTTGTGTAGTATTACACTCCACTCTATGAGTCATAGTGTAGTATTACACTCCACTCTATGAGTCATAGTGTAGTATTACACTCCACTCTATGAGTCGTTGTGTAGTATTACACTCCACTCTATGAGTCGTTGTGTAGTATTATACTCCACTCTATGAGTCATAGTGTAGTATTATACTCCACTCTATGAGTCATAGTGTAGTATTACACTCCACTCTATGAGTCATAGTGTAGTATTACACTCCACTCTATGAGTCATAGTGTAGTATTACACTCCACTCTATGAGTCATAGTGTAGTATTACACTCCTCTCTATGAGTCATAGTGTAGTCTTATACTCCACTCTATGAGTTGTTGTGTACCTGGCTGCTGTCGGCCCCTGCCGCCTCCTCTCTCCCCTGACGCCGGCGTCCTTTGGGCCCCTGAGCTGCCCCTGCGGGCCCTGGGCTCCCCGGAGCCCATCCGAGGCAGGGTGGCCCCCCGGGCCCTGCCCCCCCCCAGGGCCGCGGGCCCCGGGGGGTCTGGGGGCGCGAGGCAGGAGTCTGGGGACAGAGAGGAGCACCTCTTTAGGGAGGTCTGCGTGGACAGTGCTATGACCTCATACCCTCCGCCTCCACCTCCAGAGCGTGTTGAAACACATATCAATTAGATTCAATTACATTTTATTTGTAAAGCCCCTGATCACCATTACAGCCTCAAAGGGCTTAACAGGCCAAATATTTATGACCCCCCCCTGACCCAAGCATCCACAAGGGCAAGAAAAAACTCCCTTAAATCAGCAAGGAAGAAGTCTCGAGAGTTAACGCATAGCAGGGGATCCCTCCTTCAACATATCAACATAAAATATGTTGATACCAACATAAAAACTCAACACGACTCCAAACTAAACCGAGACACACACGAGACCTGCTCGAGCAATCAACAGAGGGGACGCATAATCAATACCTCAGGGTAACGAACGGCGAGGAAATCACAAAGACACGAAAACAAACCAAAACAAACACGGCATGTTCGATCCCTCCGCGGTTTACCGGACATCGATCGACGGGTTTGTGTTCCTGTTGACCGTCGACCACCCGAAGCCCGAACTCACCGTCGTAGAACGCGCCCGCCGTCGGCGGGTAACCGTGGTGACCGGCGGCGGCTGGTTTGTGTTTGCGGGGTCGTCTGTGGGTCGCGGCGGCGCTCACGTTGCCGTCGGTAGATAACGGACTGCCCGGCCGGCGGCCTGCGGGGAGAAGGTTCGCTCTGTGAAGGTCAACCGGGTCACACGTTTCAGATCCAACTCCTGGCGGTGGAGTCGGATCTCAGCGACGGGACGTTAAGAGACGAGGATGAAATAACAAGGCCCGCTTTTTGTTTATGCCCTTAAAGAAAGGATTACAGTAACGTCAATAATTTATCCTCGAGCTTGGAGGAGGTTCAGTGAGTCTGCTTCAAACGTGACCCTGAATCTCTGGAGTCTGAACTTTCCAGAAGACGGATTGTGCGCTACGCTGCTACGATACCACACCGGCTTTGTTGGCACATCTTGACGACACACAACGACGACCGCACCACGAGAACGTCAACCAGGAGCCCCAACACCGTCGACTCTATTCGCCCGACGGCGCTCCAGACCACAGCCCACGCCCCAAGGCGAGCCCCCCCCCTCGACCCTGTGACGCTCCTCACCTGTCTCCTCGGGGGCCCGCTGCAGACCTCCGGCGGGCCCGGGGCCCTCGGGGGCCCCCAGCGACGGGTGGAGGTGCTCCAGGTCCGTGAACAGGGCCCCCTCCGACGTGCTGCCCATGCTGCAGCGGGCGGAGGACAGGTTGTCCTCGGAGGCCGACCCCCAGCTGTGGACCCCCGCCGGCCCCGCGCCGCCGGCCCCTGGCGCCGGCCCCGCGCCGCCGGCCCCTGGCGCCAGCCCCGCGCCGCCGGCCCCTGGCGTCGGCGGCAGCCCCCGCAGCTGGATCCTGTGCGGGGAGCCGTGGTGCTGATGTTGGTGCGGCGTCGGAGCCTCGCGGCGTTGCCGTGGGTGATGGTGAGGATGATGATGGTGGGGGAGGTGACCGCCGGACGGCTCAAAGTCAGCCTCTTCCTCCTCCTCCTCCTCCTCCTCATCAGCATCCTCTTCGTCGGGGTCTTCCTCCGCTGCCTGGGCCTCCAGGAGCAGGTGGGGGGGAGGGGGGGAGGGGGAGGAGGCGTAGGCGTGAGTCGGCATCAGGGTCTGGGGGGGAGGAGGGAGACTGGGGGGGGGGATCACAGAGGAGAGATTAACCTGGGCCCACCTTTCACAAATTAACAGCCTACTCTCTGCCGGCAAAGCTGCTTAATGAAGAGGGGGGAGGGAGGGAGGGAGGGAGGGGAGGGAGGGAGGGAGGGAGGGAGGGAGGGAGGGAGGGGAGGGAGGGAGGGTGGAGAGGGAGGGAGGGTGGAGAGGGATGAAGAGAGAAGGAGGAGGGAGAAATGGAATGAGGGAGGGAGGGAGGGAGGGAGGAGGGAGGGAGGGAGGGAGGGGATGGGAGGGGAGGGAGGGAGGGAGGGTGGAGAAGGGAGGGAGGGAGGGTGAAGAGGGGGGAGGGGAGGGAGGAGGGAGGGTGGAGAGGGATGAAGAGAGAAGGAGGAGGGAGAGATGGAATGAGGGAGGGAGGGAGGGAGGGAGGGAGGGAGGGAGGGAGGGTGGAGAGGGAGAGAGGGAGGGAGGGTGGGGAGGGAGGGAGGGAGGGAGGGAGGGTGGGAGGGAGGGAGGGAGGAGGAGGCAGGGATGAGGGAGGGAGGGAGGGAGGGAGGGAGGGAGGGAGGGAGGGAGGGAGGGAGGAGGAGGCAGGGATGAGGGAGGGAGGCGGGGAAACCCCCATTGAGGATGAGGGCGGGCGTGGGGGGGGGGCGTGGGGGGGGGTTACCTGCGGTGCCTGGCAGAGGGCTCCTCCCGGCTGGGGGGCCCCTGAGCAATCTGCACCAGGACCCCCGTGGACGTCTGGGGGCCGTGGGAAGGTTCCCCAGCGAAGGACGAGGAAGACGTCCCTCTCACGGGCGGGGCGGGACAGCCGTCCTTCCTCTCCGCGCCCATCATCATCACCATCATCATCTTCTTCCTCCCCTCCTCCTCGTCCTCCTCCTGGTCCAGGGAGGGGTTGTCATGGTGACGGACCATCCTCTTGGGGACCGCCGGCCGCTGGGAGTCGAGATCCGTACTTTGGGACGAGACGAGGGACGCGGGTCAGAGGAGAACATGGAGGGACACACCTCGGAGTGATGTCTCGGCCCAACAAACCGAAGACTCCCAGTTAACGTCTGCATTTATAAAGCGCTTTTCTAACCAGTGGTTGCTCAAAGCGCTTTACAACACTGCCTCACATTCACCCATTCATGCACTCATTCACACACTGACGGCGGAGTCAACCATGCAAGGCGACAGCCAGCTCGTCAGGAGCAGTCAGGGTGAGGCGTCTCGGTCACGGACAGCTCGACACTCGGCGAGGAGGAGCCGGGGATCGAACCAGCAACCTCCACGTTAACAGCCCACCCGCTCTACCTCCCACCGCTCTGCCGCCCTCCCACCGCCCTGCCGCGCTCCCACCGTGTGGCTATCGTCGTGAGACAGAGGTCTCCAGATGTGTCCTGATCCAGGTCACTGTAGCACTGCACGCAGTGCACGCAACCCCCCCCGCAGCTCAGACACACGACCCCCGTTCAAGCTAACGTTGACCTGGCCTCCTCTGCCCCTGACTCAGAGCCCCCGGCCCTGAGCCCGCCCCCCACCGAGCGGCCCTGTGTCTCACCTCTTCCCCATGGGGAGGGAGTACTCGTCTGTCACCCAGTCCTCCGGGGCCGGGGGGGCCCAGCTCCCTGCAATCTGCTTGGGGACGTTGGTGTTGTTCCTGCTGCCCTTCTTGTGGTTTGGACTGACTGGGGGGAGGGGGGGGGGGGGGACACACAGGGAGGGTCAATCATGGAGCATTCAGAACGGACACTTCAGGCGCTGCAACACTTTAGTTGCTAACTCAACTACTAACTGATGTTTACACACATCTTCGTACTAACATTTGGTACTTGCATTTCTTCTTTGTAGTTTTGAGTTTTAATAGATCAATTAATTAATCAACACGCACCAAATATGTTGGCTCTTCCTTGTGCTTAGATATGTTATGACGCATCACATATAGTTTCTCCCGCTGTCCAGTACATTCTGCTATGGCGTCTGGGGTTGATGAGGAACATGTCATCCCTCAACATGACATCATTTAGCATTCATAGCGGACACTTAATTCAGCTCAACACTTTTTACTGATAGTTACATACATTATTCTGCTTACATTTTGTAGGCATTGATGGAATTTCTTCATTGATTTTTGTAGTTTTTTAGTTTAATAGATCAATTAACTAATTAACACGGTTCAAATATGTTTACCCCTTTGTGTCTCCTTATGTATTTTAAGACACCTCACAAATAGTTGCTCCCGCTGTCCTGTCCTTTCAACTCTACCGTCTGGGATTGATGAAGAGCATGATTGATGAAGAACACGTCATCCCTCAACATGACATGTGGGGTTGAGGAGGCGTGCGGCCCTTACCACTGACTCTTTCCACCAGGTGGTTGGAGATCTGACCTCTGACCTCATTATAAGGCATCGTGTTCTGGAGGATTCCGTCACCACCACAGCCGAAATTATCTGGAGACACAAATAATCCGACAGGAGAACATGACGAGAAACACGATTCAGTCATTAAACACTTGACATCAATCCCAGCCGACCCGGATGTCATTTCAGATGCCCCTCTTATCGACCTGCTATCTTAAGAACCAATGAAAGACTGCTATTACTATTAACTGTTTCACTGCCTGTCCGGGATACATAGTCCAAGTGGTTTAGCTCGTTTCCACGGTGACTTCAGTGACTTCAGATCAATGAACTCGAGGATGTTGGGTTTTGGATGATAGATGCTTAGGAGTGAGGCTGCATACATTCGGGATCGAACCTGGTGCTTTTCAGGCGGGTGGGCAGCCATCTTAAACTACTACACTACGCACTTCCTGCCATTCCAGAAATGACCATATAAGGATTAAAAACAGAAACCACTAAACCTCAATTACATTCAGGGCATTCAGCAGACGGTTTTGTCCAAAGCGACTGACAATAGGTACATTTGTCAGAAGAAAGAGAAACAATAATAAATCGCTGTCGGTACAGTAACGATGTTCATAGAACAAGTGCCAAGCACTTACAATCACTAGGTTAACCCATTCCCCGTACACAACAGAGATAGCTAGGATAAGACAGGGCTCAATGCTTGGTACTGTCATTAAGTGCCAGGACGTACCACACACAATAAGTGTGTGAAAGGGTTCTGGGGGGGGGTGAACTCTGAACAGGTCTCGACCCCCCCCTGGAGCACGCACCCTTGCTGCCGCGGCTCTGCTCCAGCAGGTGGTACTCGCGGGCGCCCAGCGGGGGCCGGGGGGCCGGCCGCCTCTGCAGGGCCGCCTGGAGGAGCTGGGTGGTGGCGTAGGGGACGGGCTCGTAGGTGGGGGCCCCCCCGCCGCCCGGCCCCAGGTAGCACAGGCCGGCGCCGTCGAAGGCGTCGCCGGGGGTGACGGCGCCGAGGTTGAGGTCGCTGTAGATGGCGTTGTCGGAGCCCAGCATGTCCTCCTGCCCGCCGCCGCCGCGGGGGTCCAGGTGGCTGCCGTAGTTGGCGATGCAGTCCGCTGATTGGCCGACGGAAGGGGGGGGGGGAGGGATCAGAGGGAGGATGGATGAGGGAGGCGGTTAGAGCGAGAGCAGACCGGATGGAACAGGACTGAACGCGCTCGGGGAGCTAACGTCGGGGCCTTTGGAGTTTGGAGCTCTTTGTCTGGAGGACGCAACGATAAAGATGGTTGGTTTTTGAATGTAATACGACCACGTCTACTTGGATATCGGTATTAAAAACAGGTTCCTGGAAACTGAAATGCTAGTACGTGCGCACTCACACACACACAAACACAAACACGACTATTCAGATCCGTTACACAAGGATATTACTTATTTATGCAGCGTATATTAAAAAGATCCTCACTTCTTATTTAGATTTACTCGTTGATAAAGCCCGGAATGAAGGTATTCGGTTGCCATTGGTAACTGCAGCTCGTTATCAATTATCAATGAATGTGCACATGACAATAAACTTGAAACTTGAGACTTGAAGTGAAGCAGTGAGGAGTGTGGACTTTCAAGTTTATTGATTTATTATAAATCCCCTTAAAAGCAAAACAAAGTCTGCACCAAAGTGTTACACAGCAGGAGATATTACCGAAATAAATAAAGATGAGACAGGGGAAGGGCACCATTAATTAAGCAGAATTCAGGGACAGGGACAGGACGAATTGTGGCTGAAACGTACTAAATGCCCTAACATTTAATAAACACTGCTATAAAAATAAATCTCAGTTCCGAACCAGAAAAAGTCAGGTAAGTAAAACCCAGATAAAATCAAATAAAACAGATGGCCACTGGTATAAAACCCAGATAAAATGATCTAAATCAGATAACAGCCCGGCTCTGCGCTGTGAACGTGGTGTTGCGTTACCGCGGAACGCATCAGTGTTGCGTCAGCGCACTGACCTGGCCGGCTGTAGGTGATCATGCCGCCGTCTCCGGTCCCGTCCGCATTGTTGCAGCAGTTGACGCTGCGCTCCTTGTGACTGGCACCGCCGTTGGGCCAGTTATCAGCCAGCCACAGCTGGTTCAGAGGGTCACCCATGTTGATGTGTCCAGGCCTGCGCCCACACACACACACACACACACACACACACACACACACACACACACACACACACACACACACACACACACACACACACACACACACACACACACACACACACACACACACACACACACACACACACACACACACACAGGATCAACAGGGGTTATCGTTATTCACTAAACGCGGTGAGTGCTCATATAATAGTCCTACACTATCTCTCCCAGAAGCGCCGCTCTTTGGCGGAGGGTTTCCTCCGACGGTGGAGCAGCGCCCCCGTGTGGCGGAACCGTGTAATGGAATGTACCAGAAGAATGTCCGACTTACCTCCCAGCGCTGCACACCGTCTCCCCTCTCTGATAAGCCACTGTTAAAGAGAAGAAGAAGAATTGACAGTGACAAAATGTCAAGATCTTCAATAACTAATTAAGAAAATGCTAATAAACAAAGTATCCTTTTCGTCCACCCTCCATCCGAAATGTCTACATTCATAAATAGCAGAGATTCATTGATTCACTTTGGATTATCATCAACGGTGTTTAAGGCTTTCCAAGGCTCATAAGGATGTGGTATGGCCCACCACTATCCTTCAGATCACTGCCGTGTTCCTCTGCAGTAATAACAGAGGTGTTCATCAGAGCCTTGCTCCTACGCCGTGAAACAAAGTAAGCTCAGTGTTTCTAGTTAAAAAAACGTCATTCACTCTGACACCATCATTTAGGAGCACTCTGTACAGAGTCCGGCCTGCTAGATAAATGTAATGGAGGCATTAAATATTTAAAGTGGAGCAGAGAGCAGTGACAGTTATGTATGGGTTTTTCACTTGAACAATTCTTTCCCCACTGTAATATCCACTCGTCTGAATAATATAACATGTTTAAAGGACACGTAGGTGTGCCCAATTGGTTTCCTGTCGCGCTGACAGAAAACCCAGTGTTCCCTTATCTTGTCAATTTGTTCTACAACAAACCACAAAATAATTGATTCAAAATGTCCCTGATTGTAATTTGGTAGTTGATGAATTGGCCACAGCAATTTGAAGAGTGACTTAAATTAGTTTCTGTCTCTGACTCGAGGCTAAAACGAGAGAGAGCGCCTCTACAATCCATTAATTATTATGATAACACTGAAAATAATAACAAGGGACGGCCGTGGGCGTTCTGATTGGAGCAGAGCAGGGGTACACACCTGTGGGCGTGAAGGTAAACGAGGGAACTGGAAGAGAGGAGAACGAAAGACGTCGTTAGAAACCCCAATTAATTTAATGAATCACTTGTGCAGTGCTGCCCTGGGTCACCGCGCAGCACTCTTACTGAAGACGATTATTAGTTAGTTTTATTATAAGCAGATGCTCCTTTCAGAAGCGGCTTACAGCTCATTCAGACGTGTGTGGGTGAGCAGGTTGGAGTTAGGGGGCATCACACAGCCCAAAGCTCCTGGGTTCGATCCCCAATGTCCACAATCTAACTGGAGGTTTTCTAACCCCTACCTGCTCCTTAATGACCTTTCTCTGTACTGTCTAACCCCTACCTGCTCCTTAATGACCTGTCTCTGTACTGTCTAACCCCTACCTGCTCCTTAATGACCTGTCTCTGTACTGTCTAACCCCTACCTGCCCCTTAATGACCTGTCTCTGTACTGTCTAACCCCTACCTGCTCCTTAATGACCTGTCTCTGTACTGTCTAACCCCTACCTGCTCCTTAATGACCTGTCTCTGTACTGTCTAACCCCTACCTGATCCTTAATGACCTGTCTCTGTACCGTCTAACCTCTACCTGCTCCTTAATGACCTGTCTCTGTACTGTCTAACCCAGGGGTGCCCAACCTTTTTTGACCCAAGATCTACTTTTCAAGTAGCCAACCTCCCGAGATCTACCAGCAAACCTACCTTCAAGCGGGGGGGGCGGGGGGTGGAGAACAATTGTTGACGGGGGGGGGGTTGTATCGTAAACCTACGGACTTCAGTGGGGGTTTCATTCCGTCTGCGCACGGCACCTTCTCAACAATAATCAATAATCTTCCTCCCACTCAGGGTGAAAATGGTAGGTCTTAGCTCGTTTCCCCTCAGCCATGCCAACGTTTAGGACTGCGTAACTACTGTTGACGGCTTTCAACTGCTGTTAACAGCACATGCGCTACCGCGCGTATATGTCCCGCGCAAATTTAATTTTATTAAAAAAAATATATAAATATATATATATTGTTTTGTTTTTTTTTCTTCACCCCTCGCGATCGACTTGGGATCTGTCGGCGATCTACTGGTAGACCGCGATCGACTGGTTAGGCACCCCTAACCCCTACCTGCTCCTTAACGACTTGTTTCTGTACTGTCTAACTGTACGTCCACACCAGAAGCGACCAAAGCGTCTTTAAAGTTTCGCTGCAAATATTTCTGTTTGCTTTGGTCGCTCATGACGTACAATTCAATTCAACAATGCAAGCGAAGAGCGTCTACATTCCGATTGGCTCTCAGCGTTTTGCCGCTGAAACGCGTCATAGTAATTTGCATAAAGTTCAGCAGTTGTCAACTTTTTTTGGACGCTCTGGTCACTCAAGTTTGGCCGCTGGTAGCGTTGGTCTCTTTGGTCGCTCTTGCCCATAGAAAGTGAATGACTTCCGGAGATTTGGTAGCTCAATTCGCTTCTGGTGTGGACGTACAGTTGCCCCTACCTGTTCTTTAATGACCTGTCTCTGTACTGTCTAACCCCTACCTGTTCTTTAATGACCTGTCTCTGTACTGTCCAACCCCTACCTGTTCTTTAATGACCTGTCTCTGTACTGTCTAACCCCTACCTGCTCCTTAATGACCTGTCTCTGTACTGTCTAACCCCTACCTGTTCTTTAATGACCTGTCTCTGTACTGTCTAACCCCTACCTGTTCTTTAATGACCTGTCTCTGTCCTGTCTAACCCCTACCTGCTCCTTAATGACCTGTCTCTGTCCTGTCTAACCCCTACCTGCTCCTTAATGACCTGTCTCTGTACTGTCTAACCCCTACCTGCTCCTTAATGGCCAACACAGAGGGCATTTCTCCACTGAAGAACGTGAATATATCTTATCTATGGAAGCACTGTCGTATTGTAATGGGAGGAGGCTATTACTACGATGTTATGAGGGAAATATTTCTTCAGCCCATTGGGTGGAGTTGACCTTCGGTTGGCCGACAGCGCTGAGGTAGAAGGAGGTGGGGGGGGAACATGAGGTGGTGACGGAGAGATCCAGGACATGATGTGTGCTCTTTCTAAATCAACTCTCTAAAGGTCAGCCTTCGAATGTCAGCCTGGAATAGGGTCTGGGGTCTGGGGTGTCTGGGTCCTAAATCACTATTTTGATTAGAGGAAAGTCACTTCTACAGATCATAGGATTAATATTAAATCCCAATATTACGGTTAAAATTAACCAGAATATTCGAGAATATACTCTTGTTATGTATTACATCCACTATTTTTATATTTAAAAAAATAAAAATAGATATACAATTTTTTTTTTGGTTTATAGTTCAATATGTAATCGTTTACGTAATTCCAAAGGTTTTACCCTTTTCCCTTCTCTGGCTGTCTAACTGCCATAACCCTGCTGCTCTGATTGAGTGCTACGCACCCTTGCGGATGCCGGTGTAACTGCTGCTGAGGCCGCTCCTCTTCTTTCGGTGGCGGTAGAGCCACACGCTGAACACCATCAGGAACGCCCAGCAGGTGGCGCCGATGCCCGCGATAAAGGCCGGCTGCCTCAACACGTGGGAGAGCTCCGACAGCGCGTTTCTCTCCTCGAAGCTGTGCATCACTTGGCCGGTGGAGTCTAAGAACAAAGACGAAGAGAGGAGATAGGACAATAAAGGTTATATGAATGAACGCAGCGCTGCTATTATGACATCTGTTGTTGTTTGTCGCATTGTTTGCGATTTTTTTTTTGTGATTAAACAAAATATATCGTATTTTATCAAAAGTGACTTTACTCAGGGGGCATCTGGCTCTAGCATGCATACAGGTCAAACCCCTTCACCCACACCCCCCCCCCAACTCTCCCTCTCCCCCTCCCCCCCCTCTCTCTCTCTCTCTCTCTCTCTCTCTCTCTCTCTCTCTCTCTCTCTCTCTCCCTCTTCCTCTCCCTCTCCCACTCCCTCTCCCCTCTCCCCTCTCTCTCCTCTCTCCCTCTCTCCCCCCCTCCCCTCTCTCTCTCTCTCTCTCTCTCTCTCTCCCCCTCTCTCTCTCTCTCTCTCTCTCTCTCTCTCTCTCTCTCTCTCTCTCTCTCTCTCTCTCTCTCTCTCTCTCTCTCTATTTCTCCCTCTATCTCTCTCTCTCTCCCTCCCTCTCCCTCTCTCTCCCTCTCCCTCTCCCTCCCCCTCTCTCTCCCTCCCTCTCCCCCCCCCCCCGTCTCCATAGCGACGGTGGGATCCTAACCCAGTTTGAAGAACTTGACGTCGCTCCTGACCCCGGGGCCGGCCCCGTTGCTAGCGGCGACCTCCACGCTGTAGCGGACCCCCGGCTCCAGACGGGGGATCAGCACCGAGAAGGTGGAGCCGTCCACCGACTGGTTGACATGGTAACGGCTCTCGTTCCCCAGGCACCAGATCTGGACCCAGATGGAGAGAGGAGGTGGGGGGGGGGGAGGGGGGGAGTTAGAGAGGGGGGAGAGGAGAAGGGGAGAGAGAGAGAGAGAGAGAGAGAGAGAGAGAGAGAGAGAGAGAGAGAGAGAGAGAGAGAGAGGGAGAGAGAGAGGAGAGGGAGAGAGAGAGAGAGAGAGAGAGAGAGAGAGAGAGAGAGAGAGAGAGAGAGAGAGAGAGAGAGAGAGAGAGAGAGAGAGAGAGAGAGAGAGAGAGAGAGAGAGAGAGAGAAAGTGGAGTGGGAGAGAGGGAAAAGAGAGAGGGAGAAAGACAGAGGGAGGGAGGGAGAGAAGCAGGGAGGATCACATTTGAGAAGAGAGAAGAGTTTATTTTGAGAGGCTAATGAGGGAGAAAGAGAGAATCCTTCCTGTAACATCATGCATTCTTAGTTGAATACTTTTTCACTATATACACACTGTATATCTTGGCATGCAAATATACATTTCCATTTCAATAAAACCTTTGAATTGGGAGAGAGAGAGAGAGAGAGAGAGAGAGAGAGAGAGAGAGAGAGAGAGAGAGAGAGAGAGAGAGAGAGAGAGAGAGAGAGAGAGAGAGAGAGAGAGAGAGAGAGAGAGAGGTGAAATAATTGCATAGAGGTGAATGACAAAGTGAAAAGAGAGTGTGTGAAGGAGAGTGAATAAAAGAGAGGGAGGGAGCAGGGGAGTCGGAGCGACAAGCTCGGAGATTAAAAGAAGAGGGAGGGAATGGGGAGAGAGAGAGAGGGAGGGTTGAAGAGAGAGAGAGGAGATGAAAAGTGAGGGAGAGAACGAGACAATGAAAAAGAGTGCGAGTGAGAGAGGGAGTGAGAGAGTCAGTGGCAGAGTGCGGGACAGAGGGAGGGAGAGAGGGAGGGAGGGAGGGAGGGAGGGAGGGAGGGAGGGAGAGTGATAGATCCCAGGCACCAGCAGCCAAAGCAGCGCCGCCCCCCAGAGACGTGCTGAACACATTGATGAACCAGCGGCGGCGCGGCGGAGCTGCTCCTCCTACCTTGTACTCCTCCACCACGCCGCTCCTGTCCTCCTCGGGAGGCGGTCTCCAGGCAACCAGGATAGTGGTCCCGTTGGCATCACTCTTTGTCACGGTCACCCCCTGAGGGGCTCTGTTGGGAGCTGAGACAAGGGGACACGGTGAGGAGCGGGGGGGGGGGGGGGGGGGGGGGGAGAGCTAACCAACAATCCCGCCGGTGTCAGGACGGAACCGCCCCGTGATGGATGGCCGTGTGTCAGCGCCGTACCGCCCCGTGATTCATTGGCTCCGCGCTGGAGGGGGCTTTGACCTTTGACCTGGTTTCACGTGGCACGCAGGTGTGTGTGAGGACAGTCAGGTATTTTTACCTTGCACGTGTTTTTTGGTTTTTGCAGAAAACAGCAAAACTGAAATCCCAGGTGAATCGTAACGTGTGGCTGGAGTGAATGTGTTCTGAACCGTAATGACTTGATGTTGCAAAAGGGGTCAGCGGGATGACCTCTCTGTGACCTCTCGGTGACCTCTTGGTGACCCCCCAGTGACCTTCCGGTTACCTCCATCCTGCTGTTTTAAATGGTCCATGTTTCAACGAGCTCTCTCCTTGGTACAAAGAGACTCACTGTGTCTTATCCCAGCTATCTTTGTTGTGTACGCGGTCTGGGTTAACCTAGCGATTGTTAGTGCTTGGCACTCGGTGAGACCTCCATTAGGAAGGCCTATTGGGTCACCTCGCTCAAGGATGCCTACAGGTAGGCTGGGGACATCGGGATTCGAACCCAGAACCTTCCAGCTGGGAGTCAGACCCCCTCCCCGCTAGACTCTAGACCCACCTTCATCCAGAGTCCTGGCCGTGCGGACCTCGCTGTCGGGCCCCTGGAACTCATCGAAGAAGGGCCGCACTTTGAACTCGTAGGACACCCCCCCTCTGAGCTGGGGCACCACCACCTCCGCCTCGCCGGGGGTCCGCACGTCCAGGAAGCTCCAGGCCCCCCCGGGGTGCCCCGGCTCCGGGGAGGGCCGGTACAGAACCCGGTAGCCCTGGAGGTACGCCGTCTCCTTCTCCACCTGCAGCGGGGACGGTGGTGTGTTACTCATAGTGGGGGTACTGGGTCTAGAACACATGGTGGGGGTACTGGGTCTAGAACACATGGTGGAGTACTGGGTCTAGAACACATGGCAGGGTACTGGGTCTAGAACCCATGGTGGGTCTAGAACACATGGTGGGGGTACTGGGTCTAGAACACATGGTGGGGTACTGGGTCTAGAACACATGGTGGGGTACTGGGTCTAGAACACATGGTGGGGTACTGGGTCTAGAACACATGGCGGGGTACTGGGTCTAGAACCCATGGTGGGTCTAGAACACATGGTGGGGGTACTGGGTCTAGAACACATGGCGGGGTACTGGGTCTAGAACCCATGGTGGGTCTAGAACACATGGTGGGGGTACTGGGTCTAGAACACATGGTGGAGTACTGGTTCTAGAACACATGGTGGAGTACTGGGTCTAGAACACATGATGGGGGTACTGGGTCTAGAACACATGGTGGAGTACTGGGTCTAGAACACATGGTGGGGTACTGGGTCTAGAACACATGATGGATTACTGGGTCTAGAACACATGGTGGGGTACTGGGTCTAGAACACATGATGGATTACTGGGTCTAGAACACATGGTGGGGTACTGGGTCTAGAACACATGGTGGGGTACTGGGTCTAGAACACATGGTGGGTCTAGAACACATGGTGGGGGTACTGGGTCTAGAACACATGGTGGAGTACTGGGTCTAGAACACATGGTGGGGTACTGGGTCTAGAACACATGATGGATTACTGGGTCTAGAACACATGGTGGGGTACTGGGTCTAGAACACATGGTGGGACTAGAACACATGGTGGGGTACTGGGTCTAGAACACATGGTGGGTCTAGAACACATGGTGGGGTACTGGGTCTAGAACACATGGTGGGACTAGAACACATGGTGGGGAACTGGGGTCTCGAATACATGGTGGGGGTAGAACACATTTTGGGGTACTGGGTATAGAACACATGGTGGGGGTAGAACACATGGTGGGGTACTGGGGTCTCAAACTCATGGTGGTGTAACAGTGAAGAGAGGGTATCTGTATTTGACAATGAATAGACCGATGGGGTTTGACACAACCACAACATTAGCTTACCCTAGCTTTAGTCCTTATCCTAGCTCTAACCCAAGCCCTGGTTACAGCCCTAGGGTTGGCCCAGCTAAGACCATGTCCTAGTCACAGCCCTCCCCCTACTTTTAAACCCCACCACATGTCCTAGCCCCTTATCCTAACCCAAGTTCTGACCCCTCAATCAATCCCTAGCCATAGCCACATCCTTAACCCATGCCCTGAAGAAAAGAACAACAGAACCAAAAGCTGAAAGGAGTGCAGGTCACCGAGCCACTACTGGTGAACCCCATCTATCTAACCCCAGTGAACCCCATCTATCTAACCCCAGTGAACCCCATCTATCTAACCCCAGTGAACCCCATCTATCTAACCCCAGTGAACCCCATCTATCTAACCCCAGTGAACCCCATCTATCTAACCCCAGCCTCCCCATCTATCTAACCCCAGTGAACCCCATCTATCTAACCCCAGCCTCCCCATCTATCTAACCCCAGTGAACCCCATCTATCTAACCCCAGCCTCCCCATCTATCTAACCCCAGTGAACCCCATCTATCTAACCCCAGCCTCCCCATCTATCTAACCCCAGTGAACCCCATCTATCTAACCCCAGCCTCCCCGTCTATCTAACCCCAGTGAACCCCGTCTATCTAACCCCAGCCTCCCCGTCTATCTAACCCTGACCCTAACAACGAGGACTTCACTCATTGTTTTGAAGGGGTAAGGGGAAGGGGTAAGGGGAAGGGGAAGGGTAAGGGGAAGGGGGAGGGGAAGGGTAAGGAGAAGGGGGAGGGGAAGGGGGAGGGGGAGGGGAAGGGGTAAGGGGTAGAAATGGGATTGGGCCTTGGTGTCTACGGCCCCTGGGGTTTCTTCCCGTCCGTACCGTCCACTGCAGCCGCAGGGTTGAGGAGGAGAGGGTGGTGGGGGGGTTCAGGCGGACCACCATGTCTCCCAGCTCCCTCTGCACCTGCTGGGGGTCCACCCCATGCAGGCTGGGCGGGGCTTCTGTTGACGACCGGGTGAGTTAGAGACCAACGCAATTAAAAAACACAAAGACCCCTCTCTGGTCGAGTTCGACTCAGAGATGGATGCTAATCCCACGCCGGCTCTGAGAAACACGTGAAAGGGTTTCTTTCAGAAGTTTAATGCCGTTGTTTTTAGTTTTCTTCATCCATGTGGTCGTTCCACGCTGTATATTTCATGTTTATGTTCTTACTGATATCTTCTGTACTGTAACCCCTCGCTGCTCCTCTACGACCTGTCACCTGAGTTTCTTTGGATAAAAGCGTATGAAAGCATATCAAAGTGTATAAAAACCGATATCCATAGATAGGGAGACATCCGGAGCCCACTGACCGTGGGTCCGGACGGCGTCGGAGATGGGGCTGGGGTCGCTGAGCCCGTGGGCGTTGGCGGAGCGGACCAGGAACAGGTAGACGGTGCCCGGCCTCAGGTCCGTCAGCACCCAGCTGGGGGTCCGCACGTGCTCCGCTAGCGTCACCCAGCTGCTGCCCAACGTGTGGCTGGAGGGGCGAGGGACACGGTCAGGGTTAGCCTACTGGTCCCAGTCTCAGCCTGCTGGTCCCAGTCTGCTGGTCCCAGTCTGCTGGTCCCAGTCTGCTGGTCTCAGTCTCAGCCTGCTGGTTTCAGCCTGCTGGACCCAGTCTGCTGGTCCCAGTCTCAGTCTACTGGTCCCAGTCTAATGGTCCCAGTCTCAGCCTACTGGTCCCAGTCTCAGCCTGCTGGTCCACGTCTACTGGTCCCAGTCTCAGCCCACTGGTCCCAGTCTACTGGTCGACGTCTAATGGTCCCAGTCTCAGCCCACTGGTCCCAGTCTACTGTTCCCAGTCTCAGCCTACTGGTCCCAGTCTAATGGTCCCAGTCTCAGCCTACTGGTCCCAGTCTCAGCCTGCTGGTCCCAGTCTACTGGTCCCAGTCTCAGCCCACTGGTCCCAGTCTACTGGTCGACGTCTAATGGTCCCAGTCTCAGCCCACTGGTCCCAGTCTACTGGTCCCAGTCTACTAGTCCCAGTCTCAGCCCACTGGTCCCAGTCTACTGGTCCCAGTCTCAGCCCACTGGTCCCAGTCTACTGGTCCCAGTCTCAGCCTACTGGTCTCAGCCCACTGGTCCCAGTCTCAGCCCACTGGTCTCAGTCTATTGGTCCCAATCTCAGCCCACTGGTCCCAGTCAGCCCACTGGTCCCAGTCTCAGCCCACTGGTCCCAGTCTACTGGTCCCAGTCTCAGCCCACTGGTCCCAGTCTCAGCCCACTGGTCCCAGTCTACTGTTCCCAGTCTCAGCCCACTGGTCCCAGTCTCAGCCCACTGGTCTCAGTCTACTGGTCCCAGTCAGCCCACTGGTCCCAGTCTCAGCCTCCTGGTGAGGCTGACACCAAGAGCCCACGTTATCGGTTTAAACTCAGGTGTGAACCCAGGCAGTCCTGTAAGCATAGCTGTACGTACGATGCCTAGCTGCTCATTATTGACATGTATACAGAAATGTTTTCCCTGTAGTACACTTTGGACGCATGTTTGAGACTAAATACGAACAGAGGAGTCAAATAAAGATATGAATCAATAATTAGTAGGTAGTTGTGACAGATCACAGCAGAGAGTGTAGCTAGCATGACTCAGCACTGATGAAGAGGATGACGTGGGTCTTCATCCTCACCTGAAGGCCTCGACGAGGAAGGAGGCGGGCGTGGACCCTGCGTTGTGATTGGTCCTCCAGGAGAGGGAGGCGCTGCTGTGGCTGATGTTGGTGACCTCCGGTTTGGACGGAGCGGCGGGAAGCAGCAGGGGGTTGAGGGGGGGGCCGGCCGCGACTTCAGCGCCAAACTCTGTCAGGACAACGCAGGAGCGAGAACGGGCTTTAGTAACTCTACCCTACTCTCTACTCTAACAGCAGTGAACCTTACCGTACAGTAGTGAACATTACCTTACAATAGTGAGCCTGTAGTGAACTTTACAGTATCGTTACAGTAGTGACCCTTACAGTAGTGAACCCTACAGTAGTGAACCTTACAGTAATGACCCTAACAGTATTGTTACAGTGGTGAACCTTACAGTAGTGAACCTGTAGTGAACCTTACAGTATCGTTACAGTAGTGAACCTTACAGTATTGAACCTAACAGTATTGTAACAGTGGTGAGCCTTACAGTAGTCAACCTGTAGTGAACCTTACAGTATCGTTACAGTAGTGAACCTTACAGTATTGAACCTAACAGTATCGTTACAGTAGTGAACCTTACAGTATTGAACCTAACAGTATCGTTACAGTAGTGAACCTTACAGTATTGAACCTAATAGTATTGTAACAGTGGTGAACTCTACAGCAGTGAACCTGTAGTGAACCTTACAGTATCGTTGCAGTAGTAAACCTTACAGTAGTGATCCCTACAGTAGTGAACCCTACAGTAGTGAACCTTACAGTAGTGATCCCTACAGTAGTGAACCTTACAGTATTGAACCTAACGGTATTGTTACAGTGGTGAACCTTACAGTAGTGAACCTTACAGTATCGTTACAGTAGTGAACCTTACAGTATTGAACCTAACAGTATTGAACCTTACATTAATGAACCTGTAGTGAACCTTACAGTATCGTTACAGTAGTCAACCTGTAGTGAACTTCACAGTATCGTTACAGTAGTGACCCTTACAGTAGTGAACCCTACGGTAGTGAACCTTACAGTAATGAACCTAACAGTATTGTAACAGTGGTGAACCTTACAGTAGTGAACCTGTAGTGAACCTTACAGTATCGTTACAGTAGTGAACCTTACAGTAATGAACCTAACAGTATTGTAACAGTGGTGAGCCTTACAGTAGTGAACCTGTAGTGAACCTTACAGTATCGTTACAGTAGCGAACCTTACAGTATTGAACCTAACAGTATCGTTACAGTAGTGAACCTTACAGTATTGAACCTAACAGTATTGAACCTTACAGTAGTGAACCTGTAGTGAACCTTACAGTATCGTAACAGTAGTTTACCTTACAGTAGTGAACCCTACAGTAGTGAACCAGTAGTGAACCAGTAGTGAACCAGTAGTGAACCCTACAGTAGTGAACCAGTAGTGACCCCTACAGTAGTGAACCCTACCTTCCACCTCCAGGTAGGCCGTCCAGGTGGCCTCCCCGCTGGGACCAGACGCCACGCAGGTGTAGGAGCCGCTGTCTCCCACCTGAGGCAGGAGGCACAACAGCAGGGTTGCTAGGTTCAATCCCCGCTCTGCAGTTAAATCTGTTAGCATACTGTGTTTCCACTGATGCACCGTATTTGTGGGATTATTTTTCCCTTTGTGCAATGTGAGATAAATAATGAAATGCTACAGAGCCGGTCAAAGGAAGGACCCAAGGCAATTACTCTTTCGGCCAATAAATAAATACAGAAATGTACAAATCAAGAAAATTGTGGCTGTATTTACACTTCGACATTTTCATATCAGCAGCTTATGTAACCTCCCTTCATCCTAAACACTTAGTCTATGCATATTTATGACGCATGTTTCTTGGCGATTCGACTGGGAGAAGACAGATGCTACTCTGCTCCGGTGTGTATCAGTCTGTGGGTTCTAATGTTCGAGAATAACCCCTGAAATACGCTGTCGTGTGGATCCCAGTACGACGGTGGGGTCCGTCCGTCCGTCCTTCCGCCTCTTATCCTAGCTATCTGTGTTGTATACGGGGAATAGGTTAACCTAGTGATAGTTAGTGTGATTGTTACATCCTTACTGGGCCGACAGCGATATATATTGTATTCTCCTTCTTCTGACAAATGTCTGCTAAACACCCCCAATGTAAATGTAAATGTAATGTAAATGTAATGTAATGTAAATGTAAATGTAATGTAAATGTAAAGGTAAATGTAATGCAGTGGCCACCTTGGTGTGTGTGAGCTGCAGGGAGCCCGAGTCCACCAGGCTCGTTGAGGCCTCCAGCGGGGACACGGGCACGCCGTTCCTCCTCCAGTGGATTGTGGGAGTTGGAGTTCCGGAGGCTTCGCAGATCAGCAGCACCTTGCTGTCCACGGGGACCGTCTGATTGGTGGGGCCGCGGCGAATCACAGGGGGGTGATCCGACACCACTGCTCACACACACACGGGGGGGGGGGGGGGGGGGCGGGGATTAAAGGAGGATGAAAATATAATTAGAATGTTTAACGATAACGTATTGCAGACCTTGTAATGAGGTTCATCGGTCCCTGAGGGAGAACCCACAGCAGTAATCAGAGCAGGTAGAGGAGGTGTGTTAGGGCAGAGGGATCCGAACATAGCGAACAATAGTGGAAACATAAAATAGACAAAATACAGAGGATGTATGCACAGAGCGTGCTATGGGAATTCAAAACGATTTATTTTTTATTAAATAAATGTATAAGATGTCCTTACCCCAGCAAAAATAAAACAAACAAATCGATTCTTAAATAAATAGAAG
>NW_021964015.1:10000-12500 GCF_902167405.1 Gadus morhua | reverse complement strand
GGCGGCGTGGGGGTCTGATTGGTCAGCGGCCCCGTGGTGACGGCGGTGGTACAGTAGGACGTGTGTTTACGGAGCGATGTGTTCTATTACGGGGGCCTGTGTGTACCGCCTGCCCGGTCGCCATGGAAACAAGGGAGCCCGCGCGTCCCCTAACTAGTAGGCGACTGTCGAGGGGTTTGGAAAATCGGTGTTCACCAATTAGCTCAGCCCCCGTACCCCAGCTCCCCAGCCAATCACTGAGCTAAGGAAAACAGTGGGCGTGTCCATTTGAGACTGTAAGTATTAAGGGCCATGTGTTAAGGGCCATGTGCAACGACCAGGTGCGATGGAGTCACTGGTCGATATACACATCCCATCATGCATCACGGTGGACACATGTGATGTCACTGTAAAGGATGGATTTTGAAACTGCCTGTAATGGATACCTAACATCACACCTAAAATAATAAAATAATGTCCCTTTAAGACTGGAGCACACAAACACACAAAAGGCTTGCAAACACTTTCAAAACAAAAGTGTTTTTTTTTCTACTGGAAAACAAGGACAATGTAAACTGTGTTGGTTTGTGTGTGCGTATGTGCTTGTCTGCTTACTTGTGCGTGGTGTGTGTATGTGACTGTGCGTATGCGCGTTTGTGTGTGCGCGTGCCCGCTACCATAGGTGCCTGCTTGTCTAGGTGTGTGTGTGTTTGGGCTTGTGTGTTGGTTTGTGCGTGCGGTTGGTCTGTGCGTGCGTGAACTCACGGTCGGTGACCTCCAGCTGGGCCTTGGTGATGACGCTGCCCGCGATGTTGAGCGCCTGGCAGCTGTAGAGGCCGGCGTCGGCCCGCTGCACGTCGCTGATGGTCAGACTGCCGGACGGAGACACGGACAGACGGCTGGAGGGCTGTGGGGGCTGTGAGGAGAACAGCAGGCTCTAGGGGGGGGGCGGGGGGGATCGACTGTTAGCATCACAGCAGAAAACAAACCCCTCCTCTAGGAACAGAACGTAGGGCTGAGGTTCTCTGGCGCTCTCACACACCTGTATGTACGTCCTGCCACTTAAAAGCGGTACTCATTCTAGCTTTCCTCGATATGTCTGTTGTCCAGGGGGATGGGTTAACCTAGTGGTTGTTAGTGCTTGGCATTGGTTCCATGAACACCCTTACTTTACCGTGCTTTATCATTTTCAGGCGAAGTCGTTTGACAACTGAGATTTTCCTAGTATCTGATGTATTGATCAGATATTACGTTAGATATAGGTGTAGAAAATAGCTGCAGGAGAAATGTTACATAGCGAAGCTTTCAGCTTTTCCTGAAGCTGAATCAGTGCATTCAGGATGGAGATTGAGAAAATATAACCAATCATAGAGAAATATTTATAAATATCTTTCTGCTACTCCTCAACGTGGAAGCGAGGAAGACGATGTTGATGTGAGAAGCGAAGAGAATCATCCAATCATTTAATATTCAGAGCGTATTCATATTCATAGAGGCAGGTCATCCCAATAACAGCATTTGACATTTCTTCTGATTTTCTACTTAGTCTTAACTATTTCTCATTAACTGCTTAAAATATGACATTTCATAAACGTTTTGGCATATGTGCGTTGTTGACCTTTAAGGCTGCAGGGCATTCATTATGTCCATTAGTCATTTGTATCATCCTTCATACAAAGCAGCTCGCCGTGAATACAGATAGAGAGGAGTAGGGACCCATGGAGGGTGTCAGCGATCTCACCCAACATCGGAACGCTTTATCCATTATCTTCCATTATCCAAGCCTCACTACACTAACCTCTTCCAGTATCCTAGCCTAACCACCCTTATTAACTCTTCCATTATTCTAGCCTAGCTAACCTAACGTCTTTAATTATCCTTACCTTACTAAACTTACCTCGTCCATTATCCTAGCCTAACTAAACTAACCTCTTCCACTATCCTCGCCTAACTAAACTCACCTCTTCAATTAACCTAACCACATTATCCTAACTACACCAACTCCTTTCATTACCCTAACCACATTATCCTCCTTCGTTATCCTAGCCTAACTACATTATTCTCTTCCTCTTATTCTTCTTAACAACCTCACCTCGCTCCCCTCTCTCTGCCAGAAGATGGCGGGCTGGGGACTTCCAGAGGCCTGGCACTGAAAGGTGACGGTCCTGCCCACTGACGCCACCTGGTTCCTGGGGTGCAGGGCGAAGTCTGGGGGCACTGGGTGGAGGAGGACAAAAAGGTCGGACCAGGGGTTTCACCAACAGGACACCAGCAATAGGGTGTCCCTCAGAGGAGTAAAGTCAAAGGACTGTGGGTAAGATAAGATACTTTATTGATACCCCAACGAAAAATTGGGTAATTGCATTAATAAAACCACAAGAAACATACAGAAATATCTTGAAACAGAATAACACCTCGTGCCCACTACACCGTCAGTCAAAGGACGTCAGAAGGCGTGGCTGACGGATGGGGGAGGTTTCCAGGGTCGTCAGAGCCCGAGTAGTGTCACAGTGCTTACATT
>NW_021964015.1:0-5000 GCF_902167405.1 Gadus morhua | reverse complement strand
TGGATGAATTAGTATGCTCGTGTGTGCGTCTCACAACCTGCCGCTTTAGAATAAACTGCAGAGAACCCTTTGAGAGCCCACTTTTATCCGGCTCCTCTCCGGTCTCTCTGCCTCGCAGCCTCCGTGAAGGTCGGCCGTTAGACGATTACATAATTCATACCTCACCAGCATGGAGCCGTCCAAACAAAGACTGTCGGCCTTTGAAGACGCCCCAACACACACACATACACACAAACGCACACGCACCCACACGTATATGCAGACATACACGTTCTCTCACGCACACACACACAAGCAGACAGACACACACGCCCATGCACGAGCGCACACCGAATGCACTTAAGCATACAGGCACACACACACGCACACACACACGCACACGCACGCACGCACGCACACACGCACACACACACACACATGCATGCATACATACACATATGTTCACTCACATACACATGCATACATAAACATACCAACACACGCACATACACACATGCACACGCACAAACTAACTGCTGCTCAGTTACCCGGGCTGGGACTTGAGAGTTTTAACAACGGCACGTACCGGAACAACCCAGAAAATACCCCTCGGCCGGCAGCATCCCGGTAACCAACATTTACACGGTGTCTCTGAGCGCCTGATCGCGGCTCTGGGAAGGCTGACATCAAACACGCTATTCCAATCACGGGCTCTGGGAAGGCCAATACAGCTGCTCATTTTAACGATTGTCTCCATGTATGTTCTACACGCCACGGTGATTTATAAAGCTTTCCTTTAGGCGTGACGGAGGGGGGGGGCTGGGTAATGCAAACTCAAGGCTTCTTGGTCCCCTACCTGCTCGTTAAAAAAATCACTTCGAGACTCTTCGAGTGAAAGCACCTCCTTGGTGAAAATATTAAAGATAGTGATTTTCTCTCCCCCTCCCTCCGCCTCTCCCTCCCCCCTCTCACTTTCTCTTCCCCCCTCTCCCCCTCCCTCTCTCCCCCTCTCCTTCTCCCTCTCTCTTCCCCCTCTCCCTCTCCCTCTTTTTCCCTTTATCTCTCCCCTCTCCCCCTCTCTCCTACTCTCCCTCTCTCTTATCCTCTCGCTCTCCACGTTAAAACCGTCTCAAATGTTTGGTTCTACTCTTACACTAAATAATAGTTAGAAGCCTACTAGAAGATGGGATAACTCATGACATCCACTGACAGATCATTGAAGGTTCAGGGGAATCAAGACAGCAAGCGATCGAGAGCAACATGAACAAATGATCAACATGAGGCTTTATGAACGCTAACCTTTGCAAGAAAGTAGCTAAGATCGTCGATGTAGTCAGTAGGCCGCCTACGAAACCCAGAGGCATTTTTAAATAAGGATAAACAGATCAACTCTTCACCTCGAGGGAAGTACCTGACAGCACAGAGCAGTGTCCCTTGGAGGTAATAGCGTAGTTTAGCATAACGTAGCATAGCCTAACGTAGCGTTATGTGCAATACGTTAGCAGCCAACACAGGCAGGTGCTGGAACAGTTGTCCACCGTGAGTTCTAATATACCGACCACACACAAAGTGTGTGTGTGTGTGTGTGTGTGTGTGTGTGTGTGTGTGTGTGTGTGTGTGTGTGTGTGTGTGTGTGTGTGTGTGTGTGTGCGATTGTGTATGTGTGTGTGTGTGTGTGTGTGTGTGTGTGTGTGTGTGTGTGTGTGTGTGTGTGTGTGTGTGTGATTGTGTGATTGAGTGTGTGTGTGTGTGTGTGTCTCTGTGTGTGTGTGTGTGTGTCTGATTGTGTGTGTGTGTGTGTGTGTGTGTTTTTGTGTGTGTGTATGTGTGCGCGCAGGCGTGCGTGCCTGCGTTAGCTATAATCCGTTACGAAGGACTCTGTTTGTAGAAGGACATACTGTAGTAGCACGTTATAATCATTAGTCATAGTAATTTAGAAGTTTTTTTTTTATTTTTTTTTTTTATTAGCATTATAATGATTCGTACAGCCAAGAAAGCTTTCACAAACCATCCTGCGGTTTCTCTGTCTAATCTATCACATGTTTTGGTGATGTTATTATTGGCAGAGTAGGAAACATCAGAAGACTACATCATAACGTAATACTTTCCTTTTCTTATAACCCTAACCGTAACCTTTTTACTGGATGATATTCAATCATTAATCGATCTTAGCTTACTATATATTTAAAATTAATAATAAGTATGTATTACTATTATTAAGTGTGCGCCTTGCTTGAGCCTCCCAGATTAGCATGATTAAAGCGGTTTTGAAAGGTCAGCATTAATATTAGCGTGTAGCCCTGAGTACGACTGTGTGTTATTATCTCTCTGTGTTCCTCCACCATATGTAGGAGGGAGACGCGCTTCGTTCAGGACACTCGCGATGAACAAAGCCAACAACAACGACACGTGTAAGTACAAGAACAAAGCAGACATATGTAAAGCATTTCTTTGGCAGGTGTGTGTGTGTGTGTGTGTGTGTGTGTGTGTGTGTGTGTGTGTGTGTGTGTGTGTGTGTGTGTGTGTGTGATTGTGTGTGTGTGTGTGTGTGTGTGTGTGTGTGTGTGTGTGTGTGTGTGTGTGTGTGTGTGTGTGTGAGTGTGCATGCGTGCGTGCGTGCGTGCGTGCGTGCGTGCGTGTGTGTGTGTGATGGGAGGGCGACAGCCTGTTGTCTCATCACCGATGGCTGGCCTGTCCATCACCTCCCCTGGGGAACACACGCCCACGCACACACACACACACACACAAAAACCACGCACGCACGCACGCACACACACACACACACACACACACACACACACACACACACACACACACACAATCAGACACACACACACACACACACACAGAGACACACACACACACACACACACACTCAATCACACACACACACACACACCTGTCACTTGCAGAACAGAGTCTCTACAAACAAAAAGCTCTGGACACTCACACACACACTGAGGGGAACAAATACACACACACACACACACATACACACACACACACACCCACACACACACTAAGGTGAACAAATACACACACACATACATAGACTGAGGAAAAAAATAAACTAAAAACCATAGGATCACATATACAGTCACACACTCACACTCTCTCTCAAACACATAAACACACACACACACACACACACACACACACACACACACACACACACACACACACACACACACACACACACACACACACACACACACACACTATATAGCTATAGGGACAAAGGGGTGTAATTAGTCATGATTGTGAATTAGGGTTAATCCCTCAGATTAGCATAATTAATATGAATGGATGAATAATGCATTGTTACGTCCTCGCTACGCTATCCGCCGCTTTCTGCTCGGTGTTCCTGGAAAAGATACTAATACACCGACCGCACAACGTGTGTGAGTATATGTGTGTGTGTGTGTGTGCGTGTGCGTGTACGTGCGTCTGTGTTAGCTCTAATCCGTTATGAAGGAGTCTGTTTGTAGAAGGACAAAGTGAAGTAGCCCAGCTGTCCTCCAAACAGATATAACAGATAAATACGTTTAACACTAGCGCTGACGTATAATGATTATTATTAACACACAACGCACAACATTATACACAATAAGCACATAATGATGAATAACATTTCAGAAGCAGACAAAATATCTTATACTGTGAACAACTATTGATCGTGACCCATAATTATAATAAACTATTGATTTGTTTTCATTAATAATTTATTATATCCTCTTTAGTCGATAAAGTGTCCAAACACGTCTTTGACAAACAACCAGGCAACTAATAAACACTAAAAAATATGGCTCTGTTATTTTACCTGATAAATGACTAAATTCATTATCATTAATCACAATCATAATAATTACATAATCACAATTATCAAAATTAGAATCAGATCAGCAAATGGATGAGAACATTTCTAATCAACTAATCCACTAATTAAGTAATCAACTGATTCACTTCATTCACTAATTGGACTCATTTCTATTTGTATTTACTAATATATGAATTGGCAAATTCATGAATTGGCGAATCAACTGATTACCTAATTCATGAAGTGGCCAATTGGCAGGGCTAGAGGGTGCTAGTGGGCGGGGCTAGAGGGGGCTATAGGGCGGGGCTAGAGGGTGCTATAGGGCGGGGCTAGAGGGGGCTGTAGGCGGGGCTAGAGGGTGCTATAGGGCGGGGCTAGAGGGTGCTGTAGGCGGGGCTAGAGGGTGCTATAGGGCGGGGCTAGTGGGTGCTACAGGGCGGGGCTAGAGGGTGCTATAGGGCGGGGCTAGTGGGTGCTACAGGGCGGGGCTAGAGGGTGCTGTAGGCGGGGCTAGAGGGTGCTATAGGGTGGGGCTAGAGGGTGCTGTAGGCGGGGCTAGAGGGTGCTATAGGGCGGGGCTAGTGGGTGCTACAGGGCGGGGCTAGAGGGTGCTATAGGGCGGGCTAGAGGGTGCTACAGGGCGGGGCTAGAGGGTGCTATAGGGCGGGGCTAGAGGCGCTATAGGGCGGGGCTAGAGGGGGCTATAGGGCGGGCTAGTGGGCGGGGCTAGAGGGTGCTACAGGGCAGGGCTAGAGGGTGCTATAGGGCGGGGCTAGTGGGTGCTACAGGGCGGGGCTAGAGGGTGCTATAGGGCGGGGCTAGTGGGTGCTACAGGGCGGGGCTAGAGGGTGCTACAGGGCGGGGCTAGAGGGTGCTACAGGCGGGGTCAGAGGGTGCTACAGGCGGGGTCAGAGGGTGCTACAGGGCGGGGCTAGAGGGTGCTACAGGGCGGGGCTAGAGGGTGCTACAGGGCGGGGCTAGAGGTGCTACAGGGCGGGGCTAGAGGGTGCTACAGGCAGGGCCAGAGGGTGCTACAGGCGGGGTCAGAGGGTGCTACAGGCGGGGTCAGAGGGTGCTACAGGCGGGGTCAGAGGGTGCTACAGGGCGGGGCTAGAGGGTGCTACAGGGCGGGGCTAGAGGGTGCTACAGGCGGGGTCAGAGGGTGCTACAGGGCGGGGCTAGAGGGGGCAGGGGGCGTGTCCTC
>NW_021964014.1:0-55716 GCF_902167405.1 Gadus morhua | reverse complement strand
GAGGTCAGGTTTATATTGTGGTCTTCTGAGGTCAGGTTTCTATTGTGGTCTACTGAGGTCAGGTTTCTATTGTGGTCTACTGAGGTCAGGTTTATATTGTGGTCTACTGTAGTCAGGTTTCTATTGTGGTCTCCTGAGGTCAGGTTTCTATTGTGGTCTACTGAGGTCAGGTTTATATTGTGGTCTACTGAGGTCAGGTTTCTATTGTGGTCTACAGAGGTCAGGTTTCTATTGTGGTCTCCTAAGGTCAGGTCACAAGGTTCAACCCTTTCTGGGTTCACCTGCACTAGTTTCTATTGGAGCTGCTGAACGGTTTGGCGTTCTTCTCTTCAAGCTCTGCCCCTGACCCGTTAACCTCTTCGTGGTGGAGTGACTTCCCCTCCCTGGGTAATCTTTGTAGACACTGCTGTGATACTCAATCATGTATGAAAAGGCAGGTGAGAATACTGGTTGTGAATCCCCTGGATCGCCCTCTAGTGGACAGGTGTTAGGAGAGAGTGAAGGGAGTGTCTGACACTGCATCTCTAGATCCGTGTTGTAGACGTTCAATCCTCTCCTCCTGGTTTCTTCAGGTTCAGTGATGCCCACGGAGGAGGAGGAGGAGGAGGCCCCCAGCATCACAGAGTTCCACTCCTCTACCCACGTGTTGCCCGTGGGCCAAACGGCCCGCTACACCTGCCACGCCGGCGGCACGCCGGAGCCCACAGTAGAGTGGCTCCACAACGGCAGGCCCCTGGAGAGGGACGGCACAGACGACCAATCAGAGGCCTGGGTGGAGAGGGGCTTCCTCTTCGTCAGAGGTGGGAGGTACGGCGTGAACACGGTCTGCTGCATGGCGAGCAACAGCGCTGGCACGGCCAATCACAGCGCTGAGCTGCTTGTCTTTGGTAAGTCCTGGATCCAAGGAGAGATGTTTGTTGATATATTCATCCTATTTTTAATTGATCACTTATGTCCCTGCTTGTTTATATTGTGTTATATATATATCACTGTTTGTTCATTGTTCATTGTTGTTGTCTTAATGTATGCACCTTATTCACCAAGCCTAATTCCTGGTTGGTGTAAAACCCTTCTTGGCAATGAAATCCTTTCTGATCCTGATTCTGATCGTTGATGTTTTCATAACATTGTTGTTGATGTTTTCATAATGTTATTGTTGAGGTGTTTGTATCTATGTATGTGTACATATGTATATGTATGAGGGGCCGTCTGGGACAGAATTCATACTTGGTCTTACACACACTATTATACTCTCTTACATACACTATTATACTCTCTCACATACACTATTATACTCTCTCACATACACTACTACTCTCTCTCACATACACTACTATACTCTCTCACATACACTACTATACTCTCTTACATACACTACTATACTCTCTTACATACACTACTATTCTCTCTCACATACACTACTATACTCTCTCACATACACGACTATACACTCTCATACTTACATGTAAAAGGAGTTTAATAGTTTGAATGAAACGGAAGTGAGTTTGAATGAAACGGAAGTGAGTTTGAATGAAACGGACGTGAGTTTGAATGAAACGGAAGTGAGTTTGATTCCTCGGTTCCTGATGGGGTGGGCCGCTTGTCAATCATAGTGGCACTGGCCCACATTGGTCCCTATGTGGCTCTGCGCCCGCCGCCCATATTATCTAGTGGGCTTGCTGCTTTGAAAGTAAAGCTAGCACCACCAACTCAAGGCGTACAGTACGTCCACACCAGAAGCGAGTTGTTGCACGACCCAACCCTTTTTCAGTTCAGAGATCGAAACGCCATAGTGGTTTGGATACCAAGTGATGATAATCGGGAGTATTTATACATCTAGAACGTTCGTATTTAAGCGGGAATCATTTTCATTTGCTCTACATGCCACCAATCTAACCAACTAATTGCGTGTAGCATGCTTTAAACAAAACCCAAAAAGTTTTTGAAATCGTCACATAAACTAATCGACAAGACGAGGGATAAATGACAAGGGATATATCTCTTGTCGTTTATCCCTCTATTCCCCACTATTCACGGAGCCTGAGGTGAATAATTGTTAATTAAATAGTCTAGATAGATAGATAGCCTCGTCAAGTCTTTATTAATACCAAACGACACAAATCGTCGGGAATCCATTTAGGTGGTTCGGCCCACATAGGACAGTAGCCTACAAGACCACACAGAACAAGTCTCACTGGACATACACACAATACATCACATTAAAACTAGACACGCGTTGATAGATATATAGACAGATAGGCCTAGATAGATAGATATGTTTCATTATTTGCCTTGCGGAGCCAACCAGTCCTGTGCGCGTATGCAAATTAGCCATGTGCGCCAATGTCTATTTGTTTTGAGTGCGACGAATGAGTGCAGATCATGATTTGCAGATGCAGATCAGTGAAACATATTTTAATTAGCCTACTACAGCACGCAGGGTTTTTTGTTCTCGGTTGTAATTAGCCTACATTTTAGGAGTTGTTTTATATTGGGGGAATCACTGTCCTACTTGTTGTCGAAGCACTTTATCCAACAAGCAAAACCGTCTCGGCAATATGGCCAAAGTGTATGGGAGTTCACTCTTTGATATGGCTGTCTGTACTAAAAGCATACGGCTCCTTTAAATGCGTCTGCATAATTGAATTGTACGTCATGAGCGACTTAAGCGACCAAAGCGAACAGAAATATTTGCAGCAAAACTTTGTGAGTGACCAAAGCGTCAAAGGCGCTTTGGTCGCTCCTGGTGTGGACGTACAGTAACACTGGTTTGATTTCTCTGGACCAGGAAAAGGCTTTTGACCGCGTTGAACATAACTTTCTCTGGGAAGTTATGGAGATTTTTAGGTTCAGCGCTGGTTTTATAGCTAAGATCAAGGTGTTGTACAGTGAGGTTGAGACATAGGCGCCGGAACCTATGTGGCCGCGGGGCCAATGGCCACCCCACTTTTCGTGGAAAAAGAAATATTGGGCCAAAACATTACTAAGAAACGAAATAGTTTGATTGAGTTGTTGCGTGTGGCCATGACTCACTCACTCAGACATTCAATCACTGTGCTGTGCCTAAACCCCCATGTCTTTGCTTTCTCATCAGGCTGGCACTCAGGCTGACACACCTGCAGCAAATCTGAGATCGCTACCGCCCAATTACCAGCCTGCTGTATAAAGCCAGCAAAGGCAGTTGCTTGGGGAGGACAGACCCGGCAACACCTTAGTCCCACAGTACGAGTTGTTAAATAGCCTTTTCTTTCTGTAATCTTTGATCGAGGCCAGGGGATGGCCGGCGGTCCTACTTTTCCGTTTAGTTCTTAGTTTATAATTTGGTTTTGTCAGGCAGGGAGGGGGGCCAGCCTCGACGTCCCTATAGGGGGTGGCCTGGTCCCCCCTCCATTTTGCTGAGTTTGTCCGGCATCTCCAGGTCCCTTTTGGTTTGCAGACTTCTTTATTTGGTAAAGTATTCCTACTGCATTTCAGCTATGGATTCATTTGGTTAATAAAACCTGTTAAAACATCTTATTTCATGGTGTCCTTCCTTTATGTTGGGGTCTCCAATTCGAGCCACTGGGTATCTTATTCAGTTGTTTGGAGGCCGTAACAGAGTCTAAAACGTTGTCAACGATCAGCCAATCAGAGTACTGCAGCAGGTAGCAATCGGGTTACCATGGCCCATGGGTAAACTTATGAGCACCGCCATACAAGTTAAATAACGATCGATGTAGGATTCAATATCATGCAAGCACTTTGTTTTCTTTTTCAATTCAATTCAATTGCATGCTTTGGGGGGGGGGGTTGTGTTCCGTCTGCGCAAGGCACCTTCTCAGCAAGCAGGTGTGCGCCTGCAGCCAGAGGGGGCACCAAAATACCTATTCCCCACACAATGTTATGTAGTACTTCATGGATAACCGCTACGCAGCGTGATTTTTTTTTTTACTGCTCGTGGCGCCCCCCATGTGATTTGGCGCCCCCCACAAATATGCCGCCCCGGGCGGTTGCCTGGTTCACCCGTACCTAGAACCGCCACTGTTCATAAGCATTCCACTGTGTGATCATCCCTGCTGCATATGCCCTCACACATTGTTGAAATCATCTGCTGGATGCTTTATTCTTTCTATGTGGCTTTTAGTTAATGATCGGGCTATAATAAGACCTTGTTGGTGTAGCCGGTCTGTCTCTGCGTTGTGTGTTGTGAAATGGAGTAGGACACAGGGACTTGGTGTGTCACTTTGGCCAAACTGTAGCGACAGTGGCGTATTTATTTCTGCATGAAATAAATGCCCAAATAATGCAGCAGCATTACTACACAGGACACTGCAGCACGTCAGTCTGAAATGGTGGGAAACCAACAATGAACAGGCCGCAGTCACTGTGTGTGTAGTCTGGCTGAAGGGAAGTGGACAGCGTCTATTGCCTAGCGTCAGATTTGGCCGCGACTCCTCCCCTTCCGGTTGGCCCCCCTCAAACTCGGAAACTAGGCAGTATGGCGAGTTTTGAAGAGGACTTTGACGGCGCTGTAAAGTTGGCATGTTTGGCTCTTTCCGTCGAAAATTGCAAAGAACTGCAAAAGATTGGCTTACAGCATTTGCTGAGGAAGAAAGATGTTCTATTTTGCATGGACATCGCTGCTGCTTCCCGGGCTTAGCCCCGCCCTAGACGATTGTGATTGGTTTAAAGAAATAAAAACAGGCCCGCCCAGTTTCCCCACGGATAGACGGCTCGAGGTAGCGTGGCTCCAGACCATTCTACTTGCAGTAGTTTGGTCTGGCTTTGACTACTGTGTGTTTATCCTCAAGTGCTGCTAAACAGTGCGCTATGTAAATAGTTCGCTAAAACACTCAAAACTCTTGCAAAACAAATACACAGTAACACATGAGCAACACCAAGAAGCACAGAATCACACCATAACTCTATCTCACTGTTTACACTGGTTATTTTCTCTTTAACAACTTTAGAGCAGAAAGCTGCACAGAGCAGAGGAAAAACACTCACCTCCTCACAGCATCAAAACAACAAGTGAGGAATGGCGAGCGCAACGCAGGAAGATGACGTCACAACCGAGACTTCAAAATAAAATAACAAAAGCTCCCAAACAAACTATTTACAGAAAAGATCACAAAATAAAAATAAATAAAACATGAGGGAATTTTGGTGGAATGCATACATCTTATGTACCTGCTACAATGAAGCGCCCATCCAACTCACAGCCATACACTGGCAAGGTGAGGTGCAAGCGGGCCTTGACCAGGACGTTCGTCTCGGCGTGCTGGTAGAAGTGCCCATTGGCACGCCAGTGACATGGTGTCACCGCTTGGTGATCTGCGCAAAGAAGAACGGCAGGCCACGACGCACCGTAGATTTCCAAGCACTGAACAATCATGCGCTCCGTGAGACCGATTTATTTGGCATTTATTCATACCGATATCCATTTGTTAGTGCATTGAAATGTATTTGTGAGAAGAGAGTAATTTATATATAAATCACAAAATACATTTCTGAATCCTTCTCTGTGCAGTCATTATTAATGAGACTGTTCTGACCCCACCCTCTTGGATAGTTTACATTTAATTTAAACGTGTCCTCAATAGGCTACGTTAAACATTGATAACACATTATTGTCATTAAGGTATAGGTCTACCTCTCGGGGAAACCTACGTTTGATTGTAATTTTAATAGTCCTACGTTATATCAACATGTCACAAGAGGCAACCCAGTCGCCAAAAGCATACGTTGACAGTGTACGTTTTCGTGAACACCGGATTACGTCGTATTTCAACGTAAAATAGCGTGTTATACCTACAGCATCCGCGCGTAGCGCTGTGGAGGCACCTGAAGAAAGCAAGGTTATAAAATACATAAATTCCTGGTTATATACAATACATAAATTATAATTATTTGGAAACTTCCCATCGCTGCCAGTACGGCGAAGGTTTAAAAATGGAGTCGCGGGTGTAAACCTCAAAGGCGCAGGTCACGTTTTTTTTGGGTAGGCCTACTTTCAAAACCCACCGCAGAAGCAGTTGGGGTATAATATGTATCTTATACTCTTTATGAAAACTCAGTCAGAACTATAAAACACCAGAGGATGGGCAGGGTTCGGCAGTTGACACACACTCACACACACACACACACACACACACACACACACACACACACACACACACACACACACACACACACACACACACACACACACACACACACACAATGCATTTTGCTGCTACAACAACAAAAAAAACAGAAGAAAATGTTCCCTAAAATATTATTACTTTCCAAACATTGGCCAAAATGTAACATATTTTTATTTGGGCTGCTTCTAGGACATTTTAGGTGGATTTTGAGCGATTTGTGGGCAGGACGTTTTTTGCAGGACCTGGCAACCCTGCGCTGTTACCCGAGGTACTGAAATACTCCGAACAGTGGCGGCTGGTGATCAAAAATGTTGGTGGGGCACAACAATAGACAGGGGACCTGGGGTTTGGGGTCCCCCACCCCCCCCATACATTTTTTTGAATTTAATAGATTTGAGTTCCTCTATTCTGGTACATTTTGGGGATGGCCACTACCTATTTACCTAGGCTACTATTCATTCAGATTCATACTCTGAATTGCAGGGCCTGGACAAGCTTACACTGCATATACAGACCTACTTTATGGCCATTCCCCCAGCCATTGCTATTTGACCCATTGTTGTTATTCTGATATTGAGACAAATCATGATCACTGTCTTATAGTGTCCAGTTTTTGTGAGTCCGAATGTCTACTTCAAATGCAGTTAGAAATAGCACAGTATAATACATTTTGTCTTACAAGAATGTTGTTTCATATCTGGCTGTAGGTGAGTTTGGTAACTAAGATTCCTAGTGTTTAGAATTACGATTGCTTGCTCCAACTTTCCATCTGTTACTGCAGTGTGATTTAGGCCTGTGCTGTGATTTAGGCTAGCTATTATTAGCGTCAGCTGTAGCGTCAGGACCCAGCAAACGAAGACCCGGGAAACAAAGACTGAGGGAGTCTCTGTGGGACTCAAGACCCGGGAAACAAAGACTAAGGAAGTCTCTCTGTGGGAGTCAAGACCCGGGAAACAAAGACTAAGGGAGTCTCTCTGTGGGAGTCAAGACCCGGGAAACAAAGACTAAGGGAGTCTCTGTGGGAGTCAAGACCCGGGAAACAAAGACTAAGGGAGTCTCCCTGTGGGAGTCAAGACCCGGGAAACAAAGACTAAGGGAGTCTCTCTGTGGGAGTCAAGACCCAGGAAACAAAGACTAAGGGAGTCTCTCTGTGGGAGTCAAGACCCGGGAAACAAAGACTAAGGGAGTCTCTCCATGGGAGTCAAAACCCGGGAAACAAAGACTAAGGGAGTCTCTCCATGTGAGTCAAAACCCGGGAAACAAAGACTAAGGGAGTCTCTCTGTGGGAGTCCCTCGCGGAAGCCCGGCGAGGCCACCTGCCCTATTGTAGCTACGTGTCGTACTTCACTCATTGTCAGGATTTCCACTCGTTCACGGCGTTACCATGGCTCCTCTGCTCGGCGCAGTAACCCGTCTAATCTGTGCCATCCACCTACCCTTGCTTACACTGACCTTGAGGTGATTGGAGGACTCCTCCTTGGATTCTCTCTGTCCCTTCCACTCCAGACCAGCGCGATCCTCACCCCCCCCTCCTTGGCTGTCCCATCCTCTGCAGACTTGTATAACAAAGCTGCGGGCACCTGAGAGGAAAGGAAAGACATCAGACTGTCCTAATGATCTATCCCACTATCTTTTCCTTCTTTCTGATTTCACCTCTAGTGTGTCAACAACCAAATCTGCCTTCTACCGGAACAAAATCAACTCCTCTGCCTCGAACCCCAGGAAACGGTTTTCCCTGTTCTCGTCCCTCCTCAACCCTCCCTCACCCCCACCTCCTTCCTGCCTCACTGCTGATGACTTTGTTACCTACTTTACCCAGAAAGTGAAGGACATCAGCTCCTCTTTTATCCCTGCCTCCATCCTCCCTCCTCCAATCCCCTCCTCCTCCGTCTTTACCCAATTTAGCCCTCTCACCTCTGACGAGGTCAACAGAATAATAACATCTAACCATGCCACCACCTGCCCCCTTTACGCTATCCCCTCCTCTCTCCTCCAGGATGTCTCAAGCGACATCCTGCCATTTCTCACCTCACTTATCAACTCCTCCCTCACTTCAGGCATTGTTTCAGCGTCTTTCAAGACTGCCAGAATAAAGCCTCTCCTCAAAAAACCAACTCTTAATACCACCGACATCCAGAACTACAGACCGGTATCTCTTCTTTCATTCCTCTCTAAAACACTGGAACGTGCCATTGCTAACCAACTGTCCTCCTATCTCTCATCTAACAACCTGCTTGACCCTCACCCGTCAGGCTTCAAGAAGGCACACTCCACTGAGACGGCTCTCCTCGCGGTGACTGAGTCCCTCCGTGCTGCCAGAGCCTCGTCCCTGTCATCGGTTCTCATTCTCCTCGACCTGTCCGCAGCATTTGACACGGTGAACCACCAGTGTCCAAACCTTGCACGCTTGAAACTGGGGTCCCTCAAGGCTCTGTACTGGGGCCTCTTCTGTTCTCCCTCTATACCAGATCTCTGGGCTCTGTAATTGCATCACACAGCTTTTCCTATCACTGCTATGCTGACGACACTCAGCTATTTCTCTCCTTCCCCTCATCTGAGAAAACCCTGATTGCAACACACATATCGGAATGTCTGGCGGACGTCAGCACCTGGACAACTGCCCATCACCTGAGGCTTAACCTCAACAAAACCGAGCTCCTCCTAATCCCAGGGAAAGATTGCCCACACATGGACTTACTGGTCACCGTTGAGAACATCACTGTATCTCCTTCTCCAACTGCCAGAAACCTCGGTGTGGTATTGGACAATCAGTTATGCTGCACCGCAAACATCATTGTGGTGGCCCGATCCTGCAGATTTGCACTTTACAACATCCGCAGAATCCGGCCCCCTTCCTTCCTCCTTCCTCCCTTCCTCACAAGGGAAGCAGCTTAGCTTTTAGTCCAATCACTGGTCATCTCCCGCCTTGACTACTGCAACTCACTCCTAGCTGGACTTCCTGCCTCTGCGATTAAACCTTTGCAGCGCATCCAGAATGCGGCAGAGCGCCTCGTGTTCAACCTACCGAAGTTCTCCCATGTGACCCCCCTCTTCCGGGACCTTCACTGGCTCCCTGTAGTAGCTCGCATCAAATTTAAGACGATGGTACTGGCATACAAGGCAGTCGATGGAACTGCCCCTGCCTACCTCCAAGCATTGCTAAAGCCACACACCCCAGCTCGATCCCTCCGCTCAACTACCTCAGCTGGACGTCTGGTACCGCCATCGCTAAGAGCTAGCAGAGTCCACCTCGACTCTGCATAGCCTCCCTCTCCCTTCTGGCCACCATTGTACACTGTATTGTATTGTGTTGTTTTGTATTGTATTGTATTATAGTACTTACCTGTGTAGCAACTGCAGTAGCTGCTATCATTGATATAACACAGGGAATTGGTTAGCCTGGCGATTTTTGTACTTGGACTTGGTTCTATGAACATCCTTTCTGTACCGACAGCGATATATGGTTGCACTTCTTATGACAAATGTACTTATTGTAAGTCGCTTTGGATAAAAGCGTCTGCTAAATGCCCTAAATGTAAAAGTAAATATGGGACAGTTGCTTAATTTTGTCTATATGCTACAGGCCTATGGAGGTAGATTTGTGTCTTTATTATGCAATCAAAAATAATAGGTTTGAGAGCAAAACTTTCCACACTGCAATCAAAAAATAGGTTTGAGAGCAAAACTTTCCACACTGTAATCAAAAAATTGATTTGAGAGCAAAACTATCGACACTGCAATCAAAAAATGTTTTATTGCAAGATAAATTAATGTGATAAAAAAAATATTAATGGGAATCCAAAGGTTTTGTTTGCAAACCCAAAAGTTTTGTTTGCAAATCCCAAAGTTTTGTTTGCGAATCCAAAAGTTTTGTTTGCGAATCAAAAAGCTTTGTTTGCGAATCCTAAAGTTTTGCTTGCGAATCCAAAAGCTTTGCTTGCTGTTGAGCTGAATCTCGTGGGCGGGACCTACGCCGAAAGATGTAAGACACGTCTCTATTGGCCAGTCTCGATCGGAGTGACAGCTTGGCAACATCCACAGTTAGTAACGAGAGAGGGAGTTCTATTTCATGTAGGCTACGCCGTCTAGGCTTTGCCTAGACGGCGTATGTGTGTGGAGAGATGTGTGTGGAGAGAGAGAGAGGTCATGTTTCCCGAAGCTCCGCTGGGCATTGGAAAGAACTACTTAATTCATCGTTCAGATCTACTTTATCTTATTTTATTTACCTAACAGTATATAGTTTGTTTCCGTCGTCCTCAAATCGCTCGATTCAACAATACATTTTGGCACTTTATACTCCCGGATCAGACCGCAGAAAAAGCCTTGGACTTTCCTATCGCCAACATGCCTCTGTATTCGGATATCTCCAAACTGAAACAGACATTGGCTTTAATTGAAACGAGACTAGCAGCAGTAGAAAAATGCAAAGGACTATCACAGGATACAGTGCCGATGGGTGAGTTCGCTGAGCTCACTCAGATACAGCAAGATGATCAAAGCTACACTGTATCCTTCCCGAAGCTGGACATGAGAGAGACAGTTCCAGCTGCGTCTCACTGGAACAGAGTCGGCGCTAAGCCAAAGCAACATACCAAAGTAAATCAACAAGTTCACTCAACACCAAATGCTAAGCTACCCAAAGCTAAAGTTATCAGCCGGATTAGCCCGTTACTCAAATCAACCCTGCCACTGAAGAACCGGTTCCTGCCACTTCAAGAGTCCACGAACGCGCCTGCCACCGATGCACCCCTGAGCCCCGAGATGCGTCCGGACGGACAGTGCGGACAGAAACGGAACAACCAGTCGCCACGGAGGCGGGCTGCGCATGTGTCTGCCACCGTCCAACAAGGGCCCATCTCAGAGAAAGCAGATGAACCAGACACTCTGATTATAGGAGACTCAACTATCAAGGATATAACCGGTAAGAAGATCAAAACATGCATCTTCCCATATGGAATGGTTAGTAATATCAACCATAAACTAGCCAAAATCATATTGGAAAACCCCAAAATCTCACAGATTGTTGTGCATGCAGGATTTAATGATATTCAAAGAGAACAGTCAGAACTTCTGAAGAGGGATTACACTGATCTATTGGATACACTGGACAAAATACACATCAAGTCTTCCATCAGTGGACCCATACCAACTGTTGACAGGGGAATAAACAGATTCAGTCGTCTACTTGCACTGAATACATGGCTTTCCAGAGTCTGCAATGAAAGAGGAAGGGACTTTATTGACAATTTCAACTTATTCTGGGGGCGCAAATATCTTTTCAGAGCAGATGGCCTACACCCAAACAGGTTAGGCTCAAAACTGTTGAGTGACAATCTACTCTTCTCGCTTTACGCACAGGCCACAATCTTGCCATGGTCTGACGCACAGGCCACAATCAGAGCACAGGTTGAGAAGAAGCGAGACTACAGCCTCCCCCACACAACTACTCTGCCACTATCTGACACACAGATAGCAGACAGCCCACAGACCTTGAAGAGAGACAACAGCCCGCCCGACGCCATCAACACTGTGCCCTCCCCCATCGCTGATGCTGGCTTGGCGAGGAACGGCCACCCCCCTCCTCTGCATTCCCCCATCGATGATGACCTCCAGCCTCATCTCTCCCATAGCCACAACAACAACTCCAGCTCCGATGTCTCCCTTTGCGATTTTCCAGCCGAATTTAAGAAACTGGAACATGCTGGCATCAAACTTGCATCTGTGTCAATGATAGCATCGCCACGTCATGGCCGCAGGCTGCTAACACTGCTAACACCCAGGAGGACGGCGCCCCGCCCCCGCCCCGATAGTAGTCCTGAGTATTACTGAGACAAAAAAGGGTTCAGCCGTAGACACAGTATAAAGGAAGTTTCTCATAATCTGCTGAACCCAAGGTTGCCTACGTCAAAGCAGGGCAACTTTCGCATTCATGCTGTCACCACTAAGAGAGTAAACAAAGGGAAACTTAGACACACTGCTAACCTCACAAATCTCATATCTATTGCCTCCAAACCAAAAACAACCTTAAAGCCTATCAACAGCACCATCAGGATGGCTCTACTTAATGTGAGGTCTCTTAATAACAAATCATTTGTAGTTAATGATTTTATTAACACTTCCAAACTGGATTTTATGTTTTTAACTGAAACATGGCTGGAACAAAATAACAGTGCAACCGTTCTGATAGAGACAGCTCCTCCCGACTATAACTTTTTTGATGCATGTAGATCTGGAAAAAGAGGTGGAGGGGTTGCTGCTATATTTAAAAATGTATTTCAGGGGAAACAGATGTTATTTGGTGATTTTCCATCGTTCGAATACCTTAGTGCTGTATTGAAATGCTCCCCCAGAGTTCTCCTATTAATTATTTACAGGCCACCCACATATTCTGCAAATTTTTTCGATGAATTCACAGAATTATTGTCTAGCATCTCCACAGAATTTGACTGTCTAGTTATAACTGGTGACTTCAATTTTCATACTGATGATTTGAATGACAAGTGTGCAAAAAAACTATTTACCATTTTGGACACATTTGAACTGTCTCAACATGTGAAAGAGGCTACTCATTGCAAGGGGCACACTCTAGACCTGGTTATCACAAAGGGCCTCAATGTTTCTGATCTCTCTGTGACTGATCCTTCCTTGTCTGACCACTTTTGTGTTTTCTTTAACATATCTTTTATTCCCGACATACAGACAAAATCAAACACTGTCAAAAAACGGTATATCAATGAAGATTCTAATGTACTTTTTAAAAAGGCCATCTCCTTGCTACCACCTCTAAACCCATGTACTGCTGATGATCTTGTAGAAAACTTTAATTTGAAAATTTTGAAAGTCATAGATGTCATTGCACCTTATAAGGTTAAAACGATTTCTGGAAAGCAAAAGGCACCCTGGAGAAAAGCTGCTTCTGTAACAGCACAGAAAAAGGAATGCAGGAAGGTTGAACGCATCTGGCGTAAAACAAAACTTCATATTCACCATGATATCTATAAAGAGAGCCTCCGTGCCTACAATTTAGACTTAAAAAAAATGCTAGAGAAACATTTTTCTCCAATATCATTAAACCCAACACTAATAATGCAAAAACCCTATTTGCAACTGTTGACAGACTGACCAACCCCCCAACAGAAATTCCACCTGATCTCCATTCCACGCAGAAATGCAATGAGTTTGCAGCTTTTTATATTGATAAAATTGAAGGTATCAGACGCGCCATCAATATCTCCACGTCAAACAAAAATGTTGGACTACCACCCTGTTCAGGCAAAAATTACGTGGCAAGGATGGCATGCTTTAATGTTATAGACTCTCAAAATCTTGTGGAAACTGTGACACAACTAAAGCCATCCACCTGTTGCCTTGATACTATACCTACCAACCTCTTTAAGAATGTTTTCGACTGCCTAGCAGTAGACATATTGCAGATAGTTAACAACTCTCTCCAGTCAGGCAAGTTCCCAAAAGCTTTGAAAACTGCAGTTATTAAACCCCTTTTAAAAAAGCGGAGCCTAGATCCCTCTATTATTAACAACTACAGACCAATATCAAATCTACCCTTCATAAGTAAAATCATTGAGAAAGTTGTCCTCCAGCAACTAAATCACTTCCTGGCATCAACTGGTTGCTATGACACCTTCCAATCAGGATTTCGACCCCTGCACAGCACTGAGACCGCCCTTATTAAAGTTGTAAACGACATCCGTCTTAACACAGACTCTGGCAAAACCTCAATACTAATGCTACTTGACCTCAGTGCTGCATTCGACACTGTAGACCATACATTACTTCTGGAAAGGTTAGAAAACTGGGTGGGGCTTTCAGGCACTGTCTTAAATTGGTTCAGGTCCTACCTACAAAATAGGAACTACTTTGTTTCCATTGGCGACTTTGTATCAGAATCAACCAACGTGACATGTGGAGTCCCACAAGGTTCGATCTTAGGACCCTCTTTATTCAACATCTACATGCTCCCACTAGGGCAAATCATGCAAAATAACAATATTGACCATCATTGCTATGCTGATGACACGCAAATCTATGTATCGCTATCACCAAATGACTATCGGCCCATAGATCTGCTGTGCCAGTGCATTGAGCAAGTGAAGGAATGGATGTGCCGAAATTTCCTTCAACTAAATGAGGACAAAACAGAGATAATTGTATTTGGTCCTAAAACGGAAAGGCTTAAAGTAACCCAACACCTTCACTCTCTGTCCCTGAAAACTTCAATCAAAGCCAGAAATCTAGGGGTTATCATGGATTCAGATTTACATTTTGACAGTCACATCAAATCAGTTACAAAATCGGCATATTATCACCTTAAAAATGTAGCAAGACTTAGAGGGCTCATGTCCACCGAAGACTTACAAAAACTTGTACATGCCTTTATCACTAGTAAGCTTGATTACTGCAATGGTCTCCTCACAGGTCTTCCAAAACAAACTCTGAGGAAGCTTCAGCTTGTTCAGAATGCTGCTGCTAGAGTTCTAACAAAGACCAAAAGATTTGATCATATCACACCAATTCTGAAATCGTTACATTGGCTTCCTGTAGGTCAGAGAATTGATTTTAAAATCATGTTGCTAACCTATAAATCCCTACATGGTTTAGGCCCAAAATATTTAACTGATATGCTTCCACTACATCAACCTTCTAGACCACTAAGATCCTCTGAGACCAATCTGTTAATTATCCCCAGAGTAAACACAAAACATGGGAAAGCAGGATTTAGTTACTATGCAACAAATAGCTGGAATAAACTCCCAGAGGATTTAAGACTTGCCCCAACTCTGAGCACCTTTAAAACAAGACTGAAGACTTTTATGTTTGCTATAGCTTTCTGCTAAAATCTTAAATACATTGCACTTTCTAAAAAGCTTTTTTAACTTTGCCTTTATTTTCTATTTTAATACTAAAATGCCTTTTTCTATATTAACCATTTCTTTGCATATGTCTTTCTTTTACTTATCTATTATTTTATTTTATTGTATGACAATGTTTATATGTGAAGCACTTTGAGTCTGCCTTGTGTATGAAAAGTGCTATATAAATAAAGTTGCCTTGCCTTGCCTTGCCTTATGCGCGCCCTGAAAATCCCGTAGGCCTCCCTGTCAGCCGACAAGGAGACCATGGCAGAGGAGAGCAGGGCGATGTTGTTGACCGCCGCCGCGGATTGAGAGGCACAAACGAACACCCTGTCCGTCAGGCCGACAATCTGCTTCTGGAGGCGGTCGGGGGGCAGCGGCTTTTCGGATGTTGCCAAGCTGTCACTCCGATCGAGACTGGCCAATAGAGACGTGTCTTACATCTTTCGGCGTAGGCCCCCGCCCACGAGATTCAGCTCAACAGCAAGCAAAGCTTTTGGATTCGCAAGCAAAACTTTAGGATTCGCAAACAAAGCTTTTTGATTCGCAAACAAAACTTTTGGATTCGCAAACAAAACTTTTGGATTTGCAAACAAAACTTTTGGGTTTGCAAACAAAACTTTTGGATTCCCATTAATATTTTTTTTATCACATTAATTTATCTTGCAATAAAACATTTTTTTGATTGCAGTGTCGATAGTTTTGCTCTCAAATCTATTTTTTTATTGCAGTTTGGAAAGTTTTGCTCTCAAACCTATTATTTTTGATTGCATATTAAAGACACAAATCTACCTCCATACAGGCCGAAAGACTAAATTAATATGTAACTTACTTGCTCCTTTTAAGTATAACATTGCTTGGGGAGTCCAATTCCTCCACTGAAAAGGGTGGAAAGTGCTTACAACTCTCGCTAGTTAGCGATCTATCTCTTCTCTACATGTAGTTGTGTTGCGCGAATGCTGCTGAGGGAGGTAGCCTATTTGATTGATTCGCTGAATTGTCCAATCGTGTGGTGTTAACAAAAAAGAAAAGCGATACCATTGGCCTGGGGCGCACACTGGTGCGACCCGAGGGCGATTTTTCTTGCGCCAATGAAAAGCTGTCTCGGCTTGATAGACAGCAAAAAGTTGGCGAGCTTACATTGACTTCAACGTGGCCGGCGCCCTGTCTTAGAGGAGGGCTTTATTTTAAATGACCAATAACTAGCCTAGCCCAAATGATTGACGTTCAGACGCATTTAAATGGTTGCTGGCAGTGACAAGTATATCACACAATTAAACGAGGATAAACGCTACGTATTTTTGTTGATTTATTTCGTATTGATAAAAGTTGGTTAATAGTTGGCAGATATATTGAAGTGAATATTTCACGGAGGGGCGGCGCCCTAGCACCCTCTATTGACCCAGCGCCACTGGCTCCGAAACAGATCTGGATCCATGGCCAAAAAAGACTTGTATCCCCCCCCCCCCCTTTCAATAAATACTATGGCAGAATAAAGAATAAATTCATGCATTATCATTCAACTTGAACATGTGTTTTTACAGTATAGCGTGGTGGAGGGGTGACGTATGTTGGCCAACCCGGAAGTGAGCGTCGCCCTGGGTTCCCTTGACAACAAGCCAACGGGTTTTTTCCATTGGATTTTGGATTATTACAGAATATTTTTAATAAAAGCTACATGGTCTAAATATTCGAGGCTAACTAGATAATTGTATATTTATATATATAATATATATATATATTATATATATATATATTAATCTTAAATTAATTCAATTTTAAACCAATGCATTTCAATGGGGAGAAGGGCTGCGCAGTGCACGCTCTCGCCCCCCATATCGTTTTATTTCCCAGTTTAGACTTGTAATTAATATGTTTCTTTTGTGTTCAACGTGACTCCTTTAATGTTTTTTATCACTGTCAGGTGGCTAGTAGGTCTAGGCTATAACGTCACTCTCATAATGTATGTTATCACAGCCAAAAGCTGTGTGCGCCTCCAGACGATATTATGAATCTAAATAAATAAAATAAATAGTAATAGCATATCGAAATAGTATTTGTGAGGGGGGGAGAGGGAGAGGGAGACAGGAGGGAGAGGGAGACGGGGGGAGGGAGAGAGAGAGAGAGAGAGAGAGAGAGAGAGAGAGAGAGAGAGAGAGAGACGGGAAGAGAGAGACGGGAAGAGAGAGAGAGACGGGAAGAGAGAGAGAGAGAGAAAGAGAGAGAGAGAGAGAGAGAGAGAGAGAGAGAGACGGGGGGAGAGAGAGACAGAGAGAGAGAGGGACGGGGAAAGAGAGAGAGAGAGAGAGAGAGAGAGAGAGAGAGAGAGAGAGAGAGAGAGAGAGAGAGAGAGAGAGAGAGAGAGAGAGAGAGAGAGAGTGTGTCCGGCTGTCTGTCTGTGGTTTCTTTCTACAACCGACACAGACACTGAGGCACCCCCCCCCCAACCAAAACCCAGGGAGGAGGTCCCAGAATAAAATCTGAATAAAATGTATTTTATTTTTTTGAAAAATAATACATTTGCATTTCACCAAGTCAATTGCAGTCTCAAAAAAAGAAACAATGTAAACACGGGTGCTGTGTGAGATGATTAAACAACCTATCCTACAAATGTTTCCATAACATATGGAAGCATTATTCACTAATAAAACGAGAAATCATCGGCTAAACACACGAGAACATTCAGTTGGATCCACTGAGTTGTTTATTACAATTATGCTTCATTAACAAAAAGTTAATTTTCCCTTACATGTACACAATAAACACGAGGACTAAAACAATAGAAGCAGCAGACTTTACAAATCATCAACAGGTGAGCAAGTATCTTTAATAACTGAACATGTTCTGCGGCCGCTTGCTTCCCAACAGAAAACAAAAAATCAAGATTCAGTTTAAAGTCATTTACAACATGCAACATTATCCCATATACATCTTGGTTATTATGAATAAAACATAACATCTGCTTTAAATCAGGTCGCAAATCAGGATTATGACAAAAATGATGATATAAGAGCCCTTAAGACTTAAACTGGTGAAGTCTGAAAATATATAAAGATTGACCATCAATAGGTATTTTATGTACATTTCAAATAATAAATGTGCTTATCTAACTATGGGAGATCTTAAAAGGGAGGGAGAGAGAGAGAGACTAACTGCCAGAGTGACACTGAGTCGTCTCCACCCTCTACCCTCCAGCCTCCTCCCCTCCCCCCTCCCCCTCCCCCCTCCACCCCCTCCCCCCTCCCTCCACTCCCTCCACCCCTGAGGCACCCCGCAGACCCCCCCCCCCATTTCTCTACAACTGAGGGACCACCGAGACGCCCCCCAGAACCCCGGGAGGCTCCTGCTGCCCCCCGCTCTCTTTCTACAACCGACACAGAGACGCTGAGGACCTCCCTGATTGGTGCAGCCTCGCCCCTCCGTTCAACCTCCACCCTACCCCCAACCCTGGGAGGAGGTCCTCCTGGGTGAAGGAGGAAAAGAAGGTGTGGAGGTGTGTCAGTGTGTCTGAGGACCCTCCTCCACCTGGGGACACTCTGTAGAAGGACAGAGAGCCAGCAGGCCGGTCCAGATACACTCCTACTCTGGTGGAGCCAGCGGGGCGGAGAGGGAGGGCTGTGTCTCTACCGTTGTACCCGGCAGAGTAACCACCATTATCACAATAAAGACTCCAGGACTTGTTGTTCCCTCCAAGACTGCTGCCTGCTCCTCTTCTTCTGATTCCTCTGTATGTCACTCCTATATAAACCTGTCCTTCGCTTTCTACCTCCCAGTAACAGCGGCCAGTCAGAGCCTCTCTACCCAACACCTGGGAATGGGAGTCAAATCTGTCTGGGTGATCCGGATACGACTTGACCTTTTCAACCCACGTCACCTTCCTGTTGTCCTCAGACAGAGAGAGCTCTCTGTGGGCCGTGTTGGGGTCTAGGGTGAGGTCACAGGCATCTGAGGGAGAACCAGACATGATGAGCTGCTGAACACACAGAAATACACTTACGTCATCATTCATTATGTAATGTAACGTAAAAATTGTTTACATTTATTTGTAAAGCACATAAGTAACTAGAAATGCATTTCCTGCAGAAAATGCGGTGAGTTCTGTAGTGCAAAGTGAGGTTGGAAACATTTTTTAATAAAGCCACACAGATTATGACGTAAAGAAACGTTAAATGGCTTGAATCAAAAGGGATTTGAACAAAAGTTCAACCGTCTAAATGGAGTAAACAATGTACACATGCACACTATTTAAGTAAAAGTAAATGGTTAGAAACAAATAAAGTATAAAATGAATTGAACTGAAGAATCTGAAAGTATGTATTGCCCTGCACTGCTGGGGTGTGTGTGTGTGTGTGTGTGTGTGTGTGTGTGTGTGTGTGTGTGTGTGTGTGTGTGTGTGTGTGTGTGTGTGTGTGTGTGTGTTTAAGAGAATAGCGAGCCGGTGTGTGATTAAAAGTATCTCAATAGAGAGGAGAAAAACAGCCCAATCCGGCAACACTGCCTGTGAGACCAACTGAAAACGAAGCCGGTATGAAACTAAAACTGTGATTCTGGATAAAGTTTAAATAATATCGAAATTACGTTTGGATATTATGTGGAAGTGTATAGATTTGTTAAATGGTTTGAACGAAGATAAACGGTGAAAATTGATTTAGTTAACGCCTTAAACAGACAGCTCTGCCGTCCTCCCATTGACTCCCAAGTAAAAAATAGATAATATTTTTAAAAGTAGAATATCTTAAAAAGTATAAAATTATTAAAAAATCTGAAAAGATGCGCGGGCTATTCTGTATGTTTTAAAATGTGAATGGAGTCTCTAGGTGAAAAATGTAGGAAGGAGATAGGTCCCGAAGTTTGTAGAGAATAAGAAAGAAAGAAAGAATAAAACTTATGAAGAACAATAGTTGAGCGCTGCATGCAGAACTCATCTGATGAACGGGCTCATTTGTGTGTAGTTCTTTTTCACATGCGGATCAGTTCAGACTATGAACCGCTTACACTGGAAATTATATTGGTAACACTTAAAAACATAATGTGAACAGCCAAACAAAAATCCTGAGCCATAAAGGTTTGGCGTCAGCATTAGCTTGTAGTGTGAACGAAGTAATTTGATTGGCCAAGAGGCATTCCATGAGTGCTGATTCATAAGGTTAATCTACGTCACGTATTTTAGAACGAACGCCATTTGATCTGGTCCCATACGGCCGCCCTCACCCCTCATCTGAATGAGAGAGAGGGACAGAGACGTCTGGACAGATTTACATTTTAGGCTGCAACCCTTATTTGTTACCCCCAGTTTTTTTTTGTCCGTTATTACCGGCCTCACACTTGCCTTGATTAAATTTCCATGACATATATATATATTTATATATTCATCTAGGTCACAACCCCTCCCCATACAGTGGAAGGACGCAAAAGGGAAGCACTTTATATTATATTTAAAGGTTGGGTATGGGATTTGCGAAACGCCAGCAGATTTTGAAAATACACAACTCAAATGGTCCTACCCCCTCTCCTTCAACGCTGACTCTGACTCCACCCATTCCAAGTACCTGGACGCGCAATCATGCACGAGCGCGAACACAGATGCGCAAGAGCGAGCCAGGCTAGCGTAGGTTTTCGTTAAACAACATGGCAACATTAAAAAAACAACATGGGGATGGTGGCATCTTGTCTGCCATGGAAATTGTCTTCTACTGCTAGGTCCAAATGTGGATTAACTAGTTCCAGTAGCTACCGCAGGATAACAACAAACAGGAGCTTGCTCTGGGTCACGAGCTCTGGGTCACGAGTACTGCACGAAGGGGTCGCGCGCGGGGCGCGGGGGAGGGGGAGTGCAGTACGACCGTTTGATTGACGTACTTACTGTCTAATGCAACTCGGTGACTCTGGAAATAATTGGCTGGAGTTTTTCGAGCCCTGCCCGTTCCACAGATGATTGACTTGTTAAATTTTCATGTCAGTACCTCTAACTCAGTGGCTGTAAGCGGGTTATGATAAGGATTTCAAGTAATTCTGCAAAAATGGCCAAAAAAGCGAATTCCATACCCAACCTTTAATATAGATACTAATTATAATAAATTATAATAAAATATAATTCTATTTTATTATGTTATATCTATTTATATTATTAATTATATTATATTCTGATACAGCTCACCACTTATCTCTTCTCCTTTTCTCTACTGTTACAGAATAATTAATCCAGCCGGGGTTCCTCTTAAGGCTGTTGTCACAGCCCTCTGCACACCGAGCTGCCGGCCTGACTGTGGTTTGTATTTGATTGTGGTCGTAGATGTTGTTGGTGGCTGACCCAGTTTACCACTGAGACCAGCGGATCAGTGGGAGCGGTCGGCAAGACGGCAGCGCAGAGCTACGGGGACGTCAACAGGACTGGGACTTTTTACTCTACCTGTATCCCTCCACTGGACAGGTGTTTCTAATAAAGTTAAATACGTTAAGGATGTAGGCTACCTGCTATAACAGCAGAATGATGGTCGGGATGATCCAGAGTCAGACTAAACAGACACTTACACTTCTTTAGACCAGGTTTCAGCCTCCACACTCCACCGTGCTCCACACTGAGGGAGACAAAGAGAGAGCAGCGTGTGCTCTTTAGAAACAGAAGGATTCACATTCATCAGATACCTTGTCCCTGAGTGGTGAGCTGTCCTCTCCATACCTGAGAGTGTCCAGTCTCCAGCGTGGATCCTCCAGTCCAGCAGAGAGCAGCGCAGCTCCAGAGTCTCCTGGGTGATTGTAGCTCAGGTACAGCTCTCTCAGATGGGAGGGGTTGGAGCTCAGAGCTGAGGCCAGAGAAGCACAGCCTTCCTGTGTGACCAGGCAGCCAGACAAGCTACACACACACACACACACACACACACACACACACACACACACACACACACACACACACACACACACACACACACACACACACACACACACACAATGAGAGGTCCTGAGAGGAGAACAGAGTCCTGATTGACAGGCCATCTAGTCATATCAGTAGCTGAAAATGGAACATGCTTGTCCTCCGATCATATGTAAAGGGCAGGACGGACAAAACTGTATAGTAGCTTCCCAATGATATGACGGTTAGCAGAGGAATTCAGGCTGACTAGCTGTTTAGTTGGCTCCCGCACTTTCAGGATACACTTCATCCCTTGTACCGGGTGTTATGCTACGGCAATCAGCTGAAATCTAAATACTGTGATTTCACCATATTCTCAAAATGGTTAAGGAAACCTCTGCCTATACCTCTCAACATGGCACACAGGTAGAAACAGCCCTTGTAAAATGTCCCCATTTCCTACAAATTACAATGAAATAAACTCTTATATTCCACCTCTAGAACCTTCAACTCTTTGCAGGTTGAGTCAAACTGACCAGAGAGTTTCCAGTGTACAGTGTGGACTCCCCAGTCCAGCAGAGAGCAGCTTCACTCCTGAATCCTTCAGATCATTGGTACTCAGGTCCAGCTCCGTCAGACGAGAGGAGTTGGAGCTGAGAACTGAGGCCAGAGCTTCACAGCATTCCTCTGACAGCTGACAGCCAATCAGACTTCACACACAATAAACAGAACATGTTAGGGACTTCGGTTAAATGTTTTATTACATTTTAAACCTTGGTCTTTTTGCATTTTTATTAATGATAATGACTGTGATTTTTAAATTATCATGAGGTAGATTTCAAATGCATGAACATATATGAAACAACACTTATCACTAAAGTTCCCAAAAACACAGTTTTAATAAGGCACTGTTATTTAACGTTACTAAACAACTCCAAAGTCAATATTGAGTACACTAAGAATGCAATTGAACACACGCCTTATCCTATCATTTAAATGTCTCTTGGCATGAAAATCTCACTTCATGAGGTTTTCTAACATTAATATGAGTTTCCCTACCCTGCCTACAGTCCCCCAGTGGCTAAAACTGGCGATCGGTGTAAAACAAGCCCTAGGTATTGTTGGGCAAAATAACCTGCTGAGTACATCACATGTACATTAGAAATATAGCTAACTCCTACCCTAGCTTAATGAGCACATCACATGGCAGTCACCTTACAATATAGTCAACTTTTAACACATAACACATACATGAGAATATAGTCAGGTCAAGGCCGGAGCCGAAGGCCCCATTTCCCAGGCTGGCAGATGGTGGACACTCAGACAATGCACCAGTCATCCTCAAGAACGGGAGAGCCACATTCATTTATCACAACAGGAGACACTTTGAAGCTCTCCCCCGTTACCTGCCCATACCAAGAGCCTGAGAGCCACATTAAATTATCACACACAAGACAGTTCGGGGGGCACTCCCCGGTTTAATTTACCACACAGGAGACATTTTGAGAGCTCTTCCCCGTTAGGAGGAACCAAGAGATACCCCTGCCCACACCAGGGCCTGAGAAGCCACATTTCGGGGGGGCACTCCCCGGTTTAATTTATCACACCGGAGACACGAGGAGCTCTCCCCCGTTAGGAGGCATACACAGCAGGGCCTGGGAGCCAAGGCCAAGCAAAAACACACAGAACCACACACACCTCAAACGCACACACCTCATCGAGAGGAGGATACAGCATAAAACTGTATCACACAGGGACTCTTCACCTTCTTCTGAAGCAGACCTTCCACGGAGGCGAAGCTCCGGACGAACCATCAGCGCTGATTAGGGACTTAGACATATTCGATTTCTCACGCTTATGACTCTGTATAACCGTTGCCACTTTACTTAATAAATCCAAGGTCCTCGTGCCGACAGACTTTATTACCTCTCCGTCTCATTTTATCTGGTCCAGTAACTAGACAGACCGTTTTTCCCTTCAGTATCCTGCTCGCCTTTGAAAAAATGGAAAGTGCGCTGATTTGGAATGTGGCCCGATAAGTCGTCATAAGGGGCCAAGCTCCTCCCCTTTCTCTGCCCAGAGAATTTGGCCCGCCAATGAGAAAATGAGCTACGACCGTGTGAGCGCCACAGGTGTGTGTGTGTGTGTGATTACGCACAGTGTAGTGTTTGCGACCTGACACCAACCCCCTACTATAGATTTGGCTAAACAGGTGAAGCGCCCCTACACCCAGGTAAGTAGCCCAATAAATTATAAATAAAATAGAAAATGTCTGTGCTTTACCTATGATGTCCACTCAACATGAAAAACAGTTTATATTTCAGAGAAATATTTCAAAAGAAGCTTGCCAGTGTTCAATACAGTATACATACATTTGTTCCAATCATCATTAAAGATGAACTGAACTGAACTAACGTATTAGTTATGACCATTATAAAAAAATGACAATAAAAAAATATTACAAAAAAAATATATAGCTTTTTTAGCAACTAAAGAAAATAAGTCTTTTAGTATTAGAGCGCCGATGACGTCACTGACATGGTAGGACTAGGTCGTTGCTGCAGACACGCAAACGTCTTCTACACTCCACGGCGGAAAATAGTGATTTTAATATGGCTGGTTACGCGTTTGAGCCTGTGAGGGACATGCCTGTAGTGTCCGACTGCCACCCGGTGGAGAGGGATACATTTCAGGCTCCAGCTCCACCTTCGGATCGTGTGGGTGTGATGTGCGTGTGGGTGTGGGTGCTGCCGGAGCGTGGACACTGCCATTGAATCTGTCTGCTGCCGAGAGGTCCCGGTCAACCTTGACCATCTAATGGTGGGATTAGGTTGCATAACCATGCATAGGGCATTTCGGATGCTGCGACGAGAGAGAGGTTTTGGAAGTGGCCATGCTCTCTAAGGGACGTCCGAGCGGAGACACTGGAGCAACCCATAAATAGCAACCAAGTAACAAGGCGAAAACGATCTTTCTCCCTCCGTTTTCCTTTGATACGTTTCAGGAATATCCCGATAAAAGAGGGACTCATTGCGGAAACGCAACGAGCTGTACAAGCACTGTAGTACCTACATATTCAAGGCGCTGGTTCTCCACAAAAAACCGCATCAAGCCTACGCACATCCAGCCTGCCCGCTGTGGTTTAATCAGCAGCTTAGAAACATAGATCTTTGATATCGTCGGAGTAATAGTTTATACACTTTATGGTCGGAGTGCTAGCTTGTGAAGATTGACATGACAGGGGCATGGGCGGAGTTTCTGGGGGGTCAGGGGGGCTGAAACATGTAATGACATGTAATGACATGTTTCAGCCTGGTAATGACATGTTTCAGCCTGGTGGCTGAAACATGTAATGACATGACGTCAAGGAAATGGCAAAATATAAATGTTAAAAATGTATACGTACTGATATTTTAAGGTTTTGATTAAAATACCTGGTATTAGTATGAAATGAATATGAATCCTAGCACATTTTTGTAATATATTTATTTTTCAGTAATCGTGTGACATAGTGACGTTGACTACTGTTTCCGTCCGCTACTTGGTTTCCCGCTCTCAGTATCAATCTCGCTAGCCAGTATGTAATAGCATAACAATTACAGTTGTAGCCTGATGTAAGTATTGCAAACTGCAAATAAAGGAGGACAAACACTTGTTCGATTAGGATAACCTAGTGAACCGTTTACGCAGGATGCAAAAAAAGACGCTTTCTTCTGCACTAGGTAAGACTATTTTCTTTAAATTAATACTCCTAGCAACCACGTTGTAATGTAACAACTGGTGTTGAACCTCATCTAAACTTGTGCCATCATGCGAAATGCGCTTTGTGTGTGTGTGTGTGTGTGTGTGTGTGTGTGTGTGTGTGTGTGTGTGTGTGTGTGTGTGCGTGCGAACATGAGTGAGAACATGTTCGTGTGAAAAAAATTGTTTTGCCCCCCCTGATGCAAAAGTGAAACTCCGCCTAAGGACAGGGGCTGATTTACATCGGAGGGTTAGTCAGTTTAAAGGCTGCCAGTCATGTATTAGGGCTGGTTTCCCATTCAAAGGTAGCCTGTGGAAATGTACGATTACCCCAGCTGCCTTGGCCCTATATAATAATGTATTACTGCAGCCAGGGGCAATGCAATAAGATGATCTTCCTGTAGACCTGGTTGTTTGCTTTTCCATAGCCATTTTAGTGAGCCTCAGAGCCTGACTCATTACCTGCTACAGAGTAGGAGTTTGTTACTATGCCAGTGTTTTAGCAACATGGCGGCGCCCTGTAACACTTTCACATTACAATTTAATCCCTTTCAGCAAGTTCAGCCATTCTTAGTTATTGTACCAATGAGAAGGCAGACAATACATATTTTATATCAGATAACTTTAAATTTCTGTTCAGTTCATCTTTAACATTTCAACCGTTCAAATCATAATCACAATCTAATTATATATCTATATTATAACACTTAACAATCGGGCAAGAAAGACACTGTTTCTTCACTCCTGTACAGTTATTCGTGTGAACCAGCGCCGCTACTGTACAATTCAGTTCAATGGGTGGCTGTTGTGTTGGTGGTGTGTTATATGTGGGCATATGTGCGGAATGCACAGCGGTGCAATGTCCCTTCCAGTGCAGTGCGCGTGTGTGTGCGTGGTCGTGTGCGTGTGTGTGTGTGTGCGGGCGCACCGGCGCACCGTTGGTTTGTTCAGTCACAGTTCTGTTCGGACTGCGCGCGATGTGTGCTTCTTCTGTTTCAGTGTAAATGGTTAGGTGTGGGGCAGGGATTACCGATATCGCAGCAGAGATCGCACTTCGGGATGTGCAATGGCTGGCAGGCTAAACTTCTCCTGAAACGTCCCCAGCTTTCGGGCAACTCTGGGCAACCACGTAGGACAGCTTCCTTCCTCGTAATAATGACATGGAGAGCCTCTTTCCCCCGTTGCTTTCACTGACGCCCAGACTCACTCCACAACGAAACGCTCAAAACCGCCGCACCACTCCCAGCGACCGAGTTGAACCGACGTTAAGCCGTACTAGACTTAACTTAGCACTTATAAAACAAAACGGAAAAAAACACAATGCAACCGCCTTTCCTTCGCCTTGCACACGGCCAGGGCCCTTCACTATCTTCCGCTCCCCACTTCCTGCTCGTATTCTCTCCCGCCCCTTTCCTTTTCCGTGCCCTTCCTGCGTCTTAAAGGCGCAGTCTATTTGTACCCGTTACATATGATATAGATATCTATGTATCATATGATATTTTTTAGATAGAGAGCTCCAGGACTCTCGCCGGAGCACCCGGAGTGTTCTAGAACATTTACAGAACACGGCCAAAAGCTGTGTGTGCCTCGCCATTGGATACATCCACTGTAAACAGAGCGCATGGTACCGTGGCTGCAAGCTGCTCAGGGCAACACCCCCACCCACCTCCTTGACCCGCCTCTCTCCTCCTCATTTGCATTAAAGCTAGAGACATCGAAACGGCACATTTTGGGAAAGCTCAATGTGTGACTGGCTCGTAGTGGCTGTAATTCTGCACCACGGCTGAATTCAGGGAACGTCTTCAAATATTGTGTTTTTGGCCCACTAATATCTATATTAAAGCATCCATAAAAAAGCATGCCATGGGGCCTTTAAAAACTCAAAAAATGTGATGGGCACCTTTTACTGTCATGCTAACCAAAATACAAATATGTGGAGTCATTGTTATAAGAATAAGATATTTATGTGTTTGAACTTTACGGATGCAAATATGTTAAGCGTCTTCTGAAATGGAACTTTGAGTAGAACTAACCAGAGAGTTTCCAGTGTACAGTCTGGACTCCCCAGTCCAGCAGAGAGCAGCTTCACTCCTGAATCCTTCAGCCAATTGATACTCAGGTCCAGCTCTCTCAGACTAGAGGAGTTGGAGCTGAGAACTGAGGCCAGAGCTTCACAGCACCTCTCTGACAACCGACAGCCATTCATCCTTTACACACAATAAATAGAACATGTTATTATATATGATGAAATGTTTCGTTTACGTATAAAAGCCTTCAATACTTATTTTTATGATAATATAAAGGAAAATTGTGTTCATTTTGTATTGTTGCATGGTTAAATATTGTAAAGGCGCTCTGTGAATGCTGTGTATGTCATTACAACTGTTATATTTTAGTATTATGTAAATTGAGTTGTGCATTGTAATGTTATGAGTTCACTTACATAAATGATTTGTATGTTATTGGAACTTTTACATACTAGTATTATGTAAATTGTGTTGTGGATTGTAATACATGTCATTAATTAACCTACAGAGATGTTTTGGAGGCTTTGACCACTGGCAGCAGCCTCAGAAGACCTCTCTCTGAGGCTGAGTATTTCTTCATGTCAAACACGTCCAGCTCCTTTTCTGAAGACAGTAAGATGAAGGCCAGAGCTGAACACTGAGCAGGGGAGAGAGATTTTCCAGAGAGACTTCCTGATGTCAGGGACTGTTGGATCTCCTCCACTAGGGAACGGTCGTTAAGCTCATCCAGACACTGGAACAGATTGAGAATTCCCTCTGGAGGGAGATCTTCACTTATCTTCTCCTGGATGTAACTGACGGTTTCCTGATTGGCCAGTGAGCTTCTTCCTCTCTGTCCCAGCAGATCTCGTATGAGAATCTGATTGGTCTCCAGATAGAGGCCCAGGAGGAAGCGGAGGAACAAGTCCAGGTGTCCGTTCTCACTCTGTAAGGCCTTTTCCACTGCACTCCGGCCGAGGAGGTGAAGTAGAGATTTTTTGCTCAAGAGATTCATTTTTCTTTCCTTTTTTTCTGAGAGCAGATCCACGCCAGTGTTTATGTATGACTGGAAGACATGAAGGGCTGCCAGAAACTCCTGGAGGCTCAGATGGACAAAGCAGAACACCTTGTCCTGGTAAAGCCAACACTCCTCTTTAAAGATTTCGGTGAACACTCCTGAGTACACTGAGGCCGCTCTGATATCGATGTCACACTCTGCCAGGTCTGCCTCGTAGAAGATAAGGTTGCCTTTCTCCAGCTGGTTAAAAGCCAGTTTTCCCAGAGAAAGGATGATCTCCCTGTTCTCTGGCATCCCACAATACTTTCTGTCCCCCTGTATGGTCTGAACCCTCAGGAAGTGGATGTACATCTGAGTCATGGTTTTGGGGGTCCCCTCTCTTGTCTGGGATGTTTTGAAGAAGTCCTCCAGAACTGAAGCAGTGATCCAACAGAAGACTGGGATTTGACACATGATGTGGAGGCTTCGTGATTTCTTGACGTGGGAGATGATTTTGCTGGCCAGCTTCTCGTCTTTAAATCTCTTCCTGAAGTACTCGTCCTTCTGTGAATCGGTGAACCCTCTCACCTCTGTCACCATGCCAACACACTCAGCAGGGATCTGATTGGCTGCAGCAGGGCGTGTGGTTATCCAGATGCGAGCGGAGGGAAGCAGGTCGCCCCTGATGAGGTTGGTCAGCAGCACGTCCACCGAGGTGGACTTTGTGACATCAGTCCAGATCGGGTTGTTCTGGAAGTCCAGAGGAAGTCGACACTCATCCAGTCCATCCAAGATGAAGACAAATTGAAACCAGTCGAATTGGCAGATTCCTGGTTCTTTGATCTCAATAAAGTAGTGATGAAGAAGTTCCACCAAGCTAAACTCTTTCCCTTTCAGTAAATTCAGCTCTCTGAAAGTGAAGGGAATTATGATGTGTATGTCCTGGTTGGTTTTGCCTTCGGCCCAGTCCAGAGTGAACTTGTGTGTTAAGACGGTTTTACCAATGCCGGCAACTCCAGTTGTCATCATTGTTCTGATTGGTTGAACTTGTCCAGGTAAGGCTTTAAAGATGTCTTCACATCGGATTGGTGTTTCCTCCTTGGCTGGTTTCCTGGAAGCTGTTTCAATCAGTCTGACTTCATGTTCCATGCTGAACTCTCCACTACCTCTCTCTGTGATGAAGAGCTCTGTGTAGATGTCATTCAGAGGTGTCGGATCCCCTGCATCAGCGACTCCCTCAGACACACACCTGAACTTCTCCAGTAGATGAGAGCAGACTTTTTGTTGCCACACGGCAGCGTCAGTTTCTAAATGAGAAAACAACAATAGACATCCATGAGTGGATTGTAACCTTAATGACGATGTTCATTATTTCTGGTTGTGCATTCTATAGATACAATATTTCAGGATCAATTTACTATTCCCACAATCATGGTTGGTGTGAGGACAGGAATATTTCAATGATTCTTTCCATGTTTCTTATAACTTGCTTAGTAGTGGTATCGTTGTGTGTCAGTCAACCACCACCCAACCTAGCTGTGTTCTATAATCAGAGATGGGTTAGGTGGTGGTTCTATAGGTGGAGCTAGGCTGGGTGGTGGTATAAACGATTGAAGCACAAATCTGTTTTCCAGTGGTTCTTGTATGCGGCTCAATGTGTGGATTCACATTATACAAAGTTATACAAGTTAGTTATACAAGCTACCACGCTGCCTTGTATTTGTATCAGGTTCTCACGTTCTCACCTAAAACAAACAGAACCGTAGTCCAGGTCCAGCGACCAGGGTTTGTCTGGTTGCTTCAAATGAGCACTGACACCACCCCCGGCAGGGCAGAGAGCCCCCTGAATGTAAGAATCAGACTCTCCCTCTCATTACTGCCCTCTTTGGCCACTAAGTGAACTGCAGCCGGCTTGCGCCCCTGACTGCAGAGCACTGGAGTCTGAGCTCCGTGGGCTGGGACAAGAACATAGTAAAGTAATGTGAATTTAAGTAAACATAAAGGCACTAATTATGGTCGGGATGGTTTAGGACAGTGGTTTTCAAACTGTGGGGCGCGCCCCCCCAGAGTTCTTCAGGGAGGGCGCGACGTGAGAAAAAAATAAACCCGAAAAAAAACCTGATGGTCGATGATTCAAATCATCAGTCGTACTTCAACTGTAGAAGTAACATAACTAAATACATTTTCAACCGTTTATCTTCGTTCAAACCATTTAACAAATCTACACACTTGTATCTTCAATAATATTGAAACAGATTTCGATATCATTTAAGATTTCTTCAGAATCACAGTTTTAGTTTCATACCGCTTCGTTTTCAGCTGTTTTCATTGAAGACGTCAGCCCATTCTGATACTCCTACTTCTAGACATCGTAACTCATTCCTTTTTCAACTGTTTACCATCGTTCAAACCATTAAACAAATCTACACACTTGTATCTTCAATACTATCCAAACGGAATTTTGATAGCATTTATACTTTTTTCAGAGTCACAGTTTTAGTTTCAAACCGGCATCGTTTTCAGTTGCTTATAATAATTTAGGTCACCATAAAAACGCCGGTAAACAAACCCCGCCGAATAGTCGAATCTCTGGACTGAAAAGGCAGATCTGATTCGACTCAGAAAATTCAGAGTCGGGGACAGCCCTTGAAAATAATATTGCTGGCTAACTAAAAATATGTTTCAAATGTTTGAAAATTATGATCAGAGATGTTTAAAATGTGTAAAATAATTTAAATAGCTTTAAAAACACTGGTATTTAGAAGTTTTTTTTTGGGGGGGGGGGGGGGGGCTCAGCTGACATTTTTTCTCTGAGGGGGGGCTCACTCTCTCACACTTTGAAAACCCCTGGTTTAGGAGGTAGAGCGGAAGGTTGCTAGTTCGAGTGTCAAGGTGTCCCTGGGAAAGACGCTCCTGACTAGCTGCCTGTCATCCTGCGTTTGTGCCGATCGCCCAGATGGATCCGGCATTTTCGGTGCCTGAAAACAAACTTTTTTTTAATACAGCCCCTTGGTAAATTTAATTGCTAACAGTACATTAAGAAGTATTTTATGCTCAATCGACAAGGTTTAAAACCTGCTTTTTCCTCCTCGACTTTATGTTTGGCTGTGTGATGTCCACCACACCAGTCTGTTTGCTCATCTTTTCAATCAAAGCTTAAAATGGGGTATATGCCCACAGGTTTGGAAGGAAGTCAAGATATACCATTACCTAAAAATGCAAAAAACAAGCTCACTGGTGCTTACAGTCGCCCTACAAGCATTTTGCGAGTTCTGGCAAAAATCATGGAGAAAATTGTCTTTAATCAAATACAGTGTTACTTTTCTGAAAATGGTTTGAATACAGACCTGCAGCATGCGTACAAAAAACCGACTCAGAAAACCGATTGCTTAATTGATATTGACAACAAAAAACTGGTGGGATCTGTATTGATACATTTCAGTGTGGCATTTGATGTTGTTGATCACGGACTATTGCTAGAAAAACTTCCTTGCTACGGTTTATCATCCTTGGCGGTGACCTGGATAGAGAGCTTTTTATCCAGAAGATCACAGAGAGTTTTTTTTATTGGTAGTATTTCTAATTCTAAACAAGTACAGTCTGGAATACCACAAGGGAGCTGCCTTGGGCCGCTACTGTTCACAATCTTTACAAATGACTTACCACTGGTCTTGAACAGGGCCAATGTGTCCATGTATGCTGACAACATAACATTATATGTGTCAGCTATCACTGTGGAAGATTTGTCTGCAATTCTGAATAAAGAGTTTCAACTAGTATCCGACTGAGTCAAGAATAACAGAATGGTCTTAAACATCTCAAAGACAAAATGCATTGTATTAGGCTTACAATATATGTTAAAACTAAATCCAAAACTCAATTTATCAATGAACGGGATACAAATTGAGCAGGTGGAATAAACAAAGCTGCTTGGTGTCACATTGGACAGTCATCGGTCATGGTCTACTCGTATAAACGACATAACCAAGAACATGGGTAGGGGTCTATCGATAATCAGGAGATGTGCAGGGTTATTAACATCGGCCTCTGTGGTCCAGGTTATCCAGGCACTGGTTCTGTCCCATCTTGACTATTGTCCTGCTGTGTGGTCGAGGGCAGCAAAAAAGGACTTGAGAAAACTACAACTTGTCCAAAATACAGCGGCGCGTCTGGCACTTCAGTGTAGAAATAGGACTAATATTTTACGTATGCATGAATGCCTTGTCTTGGTTCATGGTATAACAAAGACTGCTAGCTAGTCTCACTTTATTTTTTAGGGGCATTTGTGATAGCAACAAACCTAATTGTTTGTACAAATTAATTCATTAAACCAGTAATGGACAAAACTACTCTACCAGGCAGGTGGTAATGGAACGTTTTATAGTGCCCATGCCTAAATGTAATGCGATCAAATAAACAGTTATGTACAGAGCAATGGCAATATGGAACACTTTACCTCACACAATCATAGATATTAAGGCTAGAATACACTTTAAAGGTCCCATGACATGAAAATCTCAATTTATGAGGTTTTCTAACATAAATATGAGTTCCCCTAGCCTGCCTATGGTCCCCCAGTGGCTACAACTTGCGTTTGGTGTAAAACGAGCACTAGCTGTTCTGCTCGCCTTTGAAAAAACGGAGGCTCAAGCGCGCTGATTTGGAATGTCTGTATTTAGGACGTCACCAAGAATCTCAGCTCCTCCCCTTACTCTGCCTGGCCCGCCCAGAGACGTTGGCCCGCCAATGAGACTCGACCGTGCGAGCACCACATGTGTGTGTGTGAATACACACACTGTAACGCAAGTGTTTCGTGTCGGTTCTTTGACGTGTCTTGTATTTCCACAACGAGACTGTTGTGGGGGTTATCTGAGCCATGGTTGAGAAGGAATTGGGGGAAAGGAACTTTGGCTTTGACTCGCTGAAGTACATGAACTGCGACATGCCGCCGGTTGCCGCGAGGCACCATCGCCCGGCAGCGGGCAGCCGGCAGCGTGCGGTTCAGTCGACTTCAGGTTGATGTGAAAGTGGAAGAACCAGAGACGTCGCAGAACCCGACAAAGTCGTTTGTGATTCATAATATTGTCTGGAGGCGCACTCAGCTTTTGGCCGTGATAATATGTATTAGGGGTGTAACGGTACACGTATTTGTACCGAACCGTCACGGTACAGGCACTTCGGTGCGGTTACAGAGGTGGACCGCGGTTCGTAAATGTGGCGTACATAGCGCTAATATGGTGAATGTAAAGGCTTGTTTTGCAATACGGAATTTAAAACTTGAAGTCGGAGTTCCACCCGGACCGTTTAGCCAAAGTAATGTAGCGACCCTGGGACAGTTAAATAGTTTGTGTGTTATGTGTTGCATTATATTTCGTTGTCCGTTATGCCAGTTGTTCTATGTGCATGTATTGTAATGTTCTTGTCAATCAGCGTGGGGGCGAATCATTAGGTCAGCTGGGGGAGGGCTTTGGAAGAACAGGAGGGTGGGGGCCTGCACGCGAGTGAGACCGTGTTGGGGGTTGACGGGGTAACCAGGGTTTGTTTTGGGTCGGTTTTCTGCCGTTGGTTATGACGTTACGGGTTTCAGTGACCTGGTTTTGGTTCATTAAAACTACCTTCAACTACTAATGACTCGACATCATTATGTCACCGGCGAGGTCACTACAATGGTGTCAGAAGTGAAACTATTATTTTATTTTTTTTCTCGGTCCTGCTGTGCTCGGCGAGTCGGCTACTCCGACTCCGTAATCCCTTCAGCAGCTCTCCGTCGGGATGTCGGATACGCAATGCAATTGGCCGCCCGATCTATCTTATACAGTATGTATGTTACAAACCATTTAAGCAGTGTTGTAAATACACTTCCAAACCTTTTCAAATCTTATTTGGTTTTTTATTGGTCCTGGTGCAAAGTAAACAATGTACAAAGTAATTAAGGTACAAAGTCAAACCGAAGAAGTGATTCAGGAAATGATTTTGTTAGAGGACCAATCACAGCCCTTGCCGTCTCCGTTGCGTCGACCAATAGGTCCATGGTTTCGACGCATAGTTAAAAATATTGGATGTGCACGTAAGCTACGGAGAGGGTCTCCGACAGGCTGTCCGGCTATGGATAGGGCTCCCTGTGTCTACTTACAGCACTTTAACATGCACACGCATTTGAAAAGGCGCCATCCAGGTGTTACTATCACAGTTTCTGTGGCAAAAAAAAGCGAGCTGTACAAACCCAGCTCACTGGGAATTCAGAAACTGAAATGCCATAACAAAGTTTATTGGTGTTTTCATTGCTGCTTTTTTTTTTTTTTTAATTCCCCTTAACTATTAACCGTACCGTATCGTACCGTATCGTGACTTAAAAACCGATGGTACGTACCGAACCGTGACTTTTGTGTACCGTTACACCCCTAATATGTATTATATGAAATAGATATCTATGTATTATATGATATTATTTAGATATAGAGCTCCAGGACTGTAACGCAAGTGTTGTACACTTCCTTGTTATTTGGATTACCGTTCTGCTTTTGGTGTTATAGCGCATAACACGTCGGACTCTCGTCTCTGGTATTTCTACAACAAGACTCGTATTGGGGGTTATCTCAGCCAAGGTTGAGAATGAATTGGGGGGAAGGAACTTTGGCTTTGACTCCCTCAAGAACATGAACCACGAGGGAGTCAAGGCCAAAGTTCCTTCCCCCCAATTCCTTCTCAACCATGGCTCAGATAACCCCCACAACAGTCTTGTTGTGGAAATACAAGACACGTCAATGAACCGACAAGAAACACTTGCGTTACAGTGTCTACTTCACATTGATGTGGACGTTGAAGAACCAGGAACGTCGGAGAACCCAACGCGGTCATTTGAGATTCATAATATCGGCTCACACAGCTTTTGGCCGTGATAATATATATTATATGATATAGATATCTGTGTAGGCTATATGATAATATTTAGATATAGAGCTCCAGGACTCCCGTGTGTTCTAGAATATTTACAGAACACGGCTAAAGGCTGTGTGCGCCTCGCCATTGCGATACATCCACTGTACACAGAGCGCATGGTACCGTGGCTGCAAGCTGCTCAGGGCCACACCCCCACCCTCCTCCTTGACCCGCCTCACTCCTCCTCATTTGCATTATAGCTAGAGACACCAAAACAGCGCATTTGGGGGAAGCTCAATGTGCGACTGGCTCGGAGTGGCTGTAACTCTGCACCACGGCTGAATTTCGGGAACGTCTTTGAATACTGTGTTAGTTGCCCACTAATACCTATATTAAAGAATACATAAAATAGCATGTCATGGGACCTTTAAGAAACAGCTCAAAATCCATTTTAATAATAATTAGTGCTGTCAATTAAACGCGTTATTAACGGCGTTAACGCAAACCAATTTTAACAGCGTTAATTATGATTTTTTTGGCGTTAATTTTTTTGTTTTTTTTTAGCATTTGGCTCAAAACAAAGAAGCAGTAGACTGACTGCTATGTTCAATGTTTGTATGTTCACCGTTTAATTGCACTATAGGCTTTTTTTTTGTATCGTCCTGTTTTGATCAGTATATGCCAATGTTGTTATCAATAAAAAAACATTTGCACAAGGCAAGCCAATGCGCTTCTCCATGTTGATAAGAGCACTAAAATGAGAAAAATCAATGGGACAAAGAAATCAAGGTATATTTAGCATGGAAAAAAATAATCGTGAGTTAACTATGACATGTGATTAATCGCGATTAAATATTTTAGTCGCTTGACAGCACTAATAATGATACATAAATAAAAAAAATAAAAAAAAGTTTATTTTGACTTTTCAATATAAGTGTGCAGATTATGTGATTTTAGTGGAGTGCTGCTATGAAACATCATACTTGCCCTCTCTATGATGTAATAATTGTACATGTTTTTTTTTTTTTTTTTCTGTTCTCTTTCATTCTTTATCCTGTTTTCATGTATTGTTGATTCATTGTATGTTTGTCTTGTTAAATGTGGACCCCAGGAAGAGTAGCTGTTGCCAAGTGCAATGGCTAATGGGGATCCTAATAAACTAAACTAAACTATCTCCCTCTATGGCGTGCCTCCTCTGTTCCTCCTCCTTACCATCAACATCCTCCATCTGCTCCTCAATCTGCTCCTCCTCCTCCTTCTCCTCCTCCTCGCTCTGGCTCTCTGAGCATGGGAAGAGTTCCCCCACATTAGAACGATTCAGGGGCAATCCATCGACCTGAAACCCCCACCATGATCCCTATGTATCTTTATCATACCATTAACCTGACACCCCCACCATGATCCCTATGTATCTGGATCATACCATTAACCTGACACCTTCACTAACCCTACATATCTGGCTCAAACCAATACAACTGCAAGAGGAAAGATTATTCCACGTAGAAAGGTAAGACATTTGGAAATCTCCCATGGTCTAATTAATAATAAATGCAATTGTCTTATCACTCAAAAATAGGACACGCCTTCTTGAATGTTTTTAAGAATAAGAGTCTCTTACTGCTCCTCAGTGCCTCAGCCAGTTCCTCCTGGTTCATCTCCATCAGGCAGAGCTGTGCGATGTCCACCACTCCCTCTATGGCGCGCCTCCTCTGCTCCTCCTTCTTTCCATCCTCCTCCTCCTCCAGCTCCTCCCTCGGGCTCTCTGAGCATTGTGGGTAATCTGGGAAGTGATCCCTCCAGAGCTTCTTCAGCTCCTTGTCGAGGAAAGTATGTGCGTTCTCCTCAGCCCTCTGGAACAGAAGAAACATCAAGGAGAACTTTACTCTGAACTCACTGAGGACATCAGAAGCATTGTTGATCTGAAGAGGGAAGCCTGGAGACTATTAGCACCACTATAAGAGATGCTCTCTAATGTTCCTGTAGAGCTAAAGTCAAACGTCTTGGTGGACATTTACACACCTTGATCAGCTCGGTTTGATGCTGCTGAACAGACTTAGCACGGGTGACCTTTGACCTCTGCTGGTGTCTGTGAAGAACACACAGAGATATACACAATCTAGTGTATCTCTCCTGACTGGTAAACATCAGTACCAGTAGAGACTGATAACAACCAACTGGTCTGTTTTCAACGTCTGTTTGAAACTCCTACCTCCCCTCTCCGGAGGGCCGTCCATCTTTAAGGTCAGGACAATGATCCATAGACCAGTCACTCTTCATGGAGACACAGCTGGGTCCAGGGGAGTCTGCTCTCTGCTGCTGGACTCTTCTAGAACAGCAAGAAGATTTTGTACATGGTTACAACTACTAGTACAGTCTGGCAACAACGACTGGGGTGTTGACATCTCCATGGTTCAGAACCAGTTGGTCTTGAATCCAAGCTGGCTGTGTCGTGAAAATGACACTCGGCATGGAGCAATTCATTTGTCACTTTTTTGCACATTTTGTCATACCTGCACGTGTCATAGCAACCATCTCTGCATATGGAGTCTTTAGGTAAAAAAACTGTTGCAATCCTGGTTGCATGACATGACATTCATGGTTAGATGGTTAGTGTGAGTTAGCCCCTACCCTACCTCTCCTCTCTGGAGGGGCGTCCGTCTTTAAGCCCAGGAGGATGATCCATGGAGCGGTCACTCTTCATGGAGACACTGCTGGGTGTAGGGGAGTCTGCTCTCTGCTGCTGCTCTGGGCTTTAACACACACACACACACACACACACACACACACACACACACACACACACACACACACACACACACACACACACACACACACACACACACAGCTTTTACTCAGACTAATGATGGAGTCATGATGCATCACTGCTGAGCTCTGAGATGGACAACAGTCACAGACAGAGAGATCCTCTTCTTACCTCTTAGCTTTGCTCCGGCGGCCATGTTCCCCAGACAGAGTGGTCTTAGAGGTAGGACCCTCCTCCTCTCTCTCCTCATCCATAGTAGACTGGAGACCTGGACACAAACACAACTCATCCATCACTTCAATTGCCTTTTGAACTTTAGCTGTTTATTGAGAGAGAAGATCATTGAGACTGCGTCACACTAAAGCATTATGGACGTCATAGACCATCAATATGAACCCCACAACATAACCACACTGCCCTCACTACAGTACAGATGTGTACAGCAGATGACAGATGAATAATTAAACACCTTGGAGACTGTAACTGTGCTTAAACTACAACACAAAAAAGATATACAATAGACTTAAAATAAATGCATTGCGGTACAATTAAAAGAAAATAATGTTACTTTCATGCCCTCATCCCCAGATGGTTGCGCAACACCGATCTAAATATTCTCAATATGCAGTAGGCCTAGGCCATAACATTACAATATTTCAGGGATGCAAGCCAAGACAATCAGTCTATATCTATAGCCTACATGACAACCCCCCCCCCCCCACACACACACACACACACACACACACACACACACACACACACACACACACACACACGAGCACACACACACACACACACACACACACACACACACACACACACACACACACACACACACACACACACACACACACACACACACACACACACACACACACACACACAATTAAAGCACACTCATAAAGCAACACTGACATAGGAGCCTGCATTGGCTTAAGTTGTTGGGATCCACGTTATTTTATAACAGGGAGAGGCAAACATGACAATAATTGTCACCTTTCTGGCAGAAGAACAATCAACTGAATAAATGCCAGGTATGTAGCATATCAGCGACGGGCACACAATCAGTGCACTTGCAAATGAGAGCCTGCAGTATGTCCGATCTTGTGACATTATTTAACCGTCCATCTACAGCTAATACGATCAGACAGATACATCATTGAACACATACACAAAGCCCACAACAAGCCAAACACAACCAAGGCAGGTGCGCTCTCTCTCGCACAATCACACAATCACTCCAACTACTCCAACTGCAAGGCTAGGCTGTTTTCAAGACCACAACTAACCAAGCAGTAGGCCTACCTAAACACAACAGTGCACAACAATCAATTACTTACATTGCGTCTATCTTCTGTTTGGCGCACATGGCTAATTTGAATATTTGCTGAAAGACAGGACAAAAACATTGGTCCCTTTCAAAGGTATGTTTGTGATTTGTACGGCAGGATCACATGTCACGACAACTAGTTCTGCTATGTACACATCAAATATATACAAATAATAAAATTATAATATTACATTTACATTTCGGAGCAACATACCTGAAAGACAGGACAAACACATTGGTCTCTTTCAAAGGTATATTTGTGATTTGTACAGCAGGATCTGCACGAGTAAAAACAAAACACAGACATCCAACATAGCTAACCAGTAACATGTGGTCAAACTAAAATGTGAATAAACTCCCTACCAAATGAAAAACTATAAAAACAATAATAACATATCAATTATACAATATACAATCATCGAATATGTCGAGGTTCATAACATAAACATACATTCTCAATTTTAAAACGTATAAACCTTCAGGAGCTATTTACAATGCGATCTTACCACATGTCACGTCAACTGGTTCTGACTAGCAACGGCCGCACACCTAAGGCGGATGCAGATCTGCAATACCCAATCACTCCAGCAGATGGCTCTAAAACACCAACAACTGCTCTATCGTTTGAGAATCTCATGATAACTAATGAACATTTTTCCATATCTGCTACACAGGACTGTCTGCCTCAGCTTTGCAAAAAAATAGAACACATTTGTGAATAAATGTTTTGAACTCTGAATACTGGACATGGTGAGCTTAAAAACATTTAAGTGACCATAAGTGAGATGGCCTAAAACGGAATGAATAATTCTAGGAAATAGGCTTTCAGGATCAATAGGCTCTGTGCACAACTCTAGAAGCGAACGTCCGGTGTCGCCAGGTGTCGGCATACTAGTTTCCGGTCTACTTCCCGCATCAGTTACCACGGCAACTGGAAATAGTAAAGATGTAAAACCCAACCAAACAACCGAAATGTAATGTTCGAAGACTGCACAAGCTTCAACGGAGTGAAGGCGGATCAAACCAACACTGCTGTGTACCGTTGTGCTCAGCTTCCAGCCGGTATAATGGCAGTTTAAGTTTCCACCGCTTCCCAAAAAACCCAACTCTTCGGGCGCAGTGGATACAGAAGATCAGGAGGACGGGGTTTGAAGTCACCAACCACACGAAGGTGTGCAGTCGGCATTTCGAAAACACGTTGATCAAATCAACGGGAAAAGGGTTACGGGTCCTTTTGCCCAACTCAGTGCCTTCTTTGTTCAACTGGAACAACTTCGTCGCAAGGCAAACACGGGCTGGTGTGTGGGAGCGAAGAGAGAGACCGGCGAGTCCCGAGCCTTGCTCCGACCCCGAAGAGCCTGAGCTACCCGTTCCGATGGTCTTAGACCATGAGTACAGTGCTGCTAGTAGTACAGTGTGTGTTGACCGTGAGCACTACAGTGCTATACAAAAAGAGATTGAGGTGCTCAGACAGCAGGTCCAGAGCTACCAGCTGCATGTTATATTTGGGCTCGAGCGGTTTGCTTCTTCCCCAGAAGACATCCGCTTCTACACCAGGTCTATAGATTTTTTATTGTTGTAGAATAAATTAATGTTTTCTGGGTATGTTTTTAAAATACGTCAACAGCTCTCAAACAAAGCATAACAAGTTCCTGTTTATATGTCACTGGCTTTAGTTGAAAGCGTAGAGCGAGTTTTTTGGATAAATACAGTTTTTTGGATAACACTTTATCAACTAGGCTATATTGGGCACTAATACCATGCACTAGAACTTTCATTTCTGAAGCAAACTTGATATAATTCAGACAAACATGAGAGATCATTTACTAATTTTAATGTGTTGAATATAAATAAAACTTTATTTTCCATTAACAGTGTGTATTTGTGTGATGTATTTTTAAATAGATTTCCATCATATGAGCATCTGATGGCATTCTGGAAACTAATCGAGACAGCAACGAGCAAAATGATTAGGGTCACTAAAATCAACAGAAGTTATGCCACAAGCACAACTACTGAAAGCCCTTTAACCAGACCAACTGTAAGTATAGGCCTACCACCACACACACACACACACACACACACACACAATGGACATATAATAGTGAAGATAGACATAGCCATCATAATGTTTTCTACACAGTGAAAAAATAAAGTAGCCATAGGACGTCGCCATGTAATGGCTGACAGAATGAAAAGTATGATTCTAACAATTAACATTCATATAACATTTATCCATCCAGAAACTGAAGCCAATAGATGAGCTATTCCTGTTCCTCATGTATCTGTCCACCGGCTGCACCCAGAGGGAGCTTAGTCACAGATTTACAATACACAGGGCAACAGTGAGTCGGATCATCGTGACATGGGCCAACTTTCTCTACATCTTACTGGGCTCCGTGTCTATCTGGATGTCACCAGAAGCTGTGAAGGCCCATATTCCACAGGAATATGCAGGCTACAGTGACACTCAAGTCGTAGTTGACTGCACGGAGCTACGATGCCAAACACCATCATCCCTGCTCCTCCAGAGTGAAGTTTTTTCACAGTACAAATCTCACTGCACCTTCAAGGCCATGGTGGGAATGTCCCCGCATGGAGCCCTGACATTTGTGTCAGCCTTATTCGAGGGGTCCATGAGCGATAAGGAGGTGTTTCGACAGTCAGGCATAACATCCCTCCTCACACCTGACATGGCCATCATGGTCGACAAGGGGTTCTTGGTGGATAGCCTTGTGCCCGGGACGGTCCATCGTCCTGCCTTCCTCTCCAAGAGGACCCAAATGCCGGAGGTGGACGTCCTACAGACGCAGTCAATTGCACGTTTGAGGGTCCATGTGGAGAGGATGATAAGGAGAGTAAAGGAGAACAAACTCTTTGATTCAGTGATCCCTCTCTCCATCACAGGGAGCATAAACCAAATTTTTACTGTGGCATGTCTACTATCCAATTACCAGAATGGACCTCTGGTCAAGAGATGGAGACAGGAAAATTTGACCTAAGGCTAGCTATTGGTCTTTGCAGTGCTCATCATAGCACCGAAGGTCTAAGTTGATAAATAATCAAATCACTTTTTTTGTCTCAAAAAATCATTTAAAGTTTTCATTAATTGTATATTTATTAACTTATTATACTTATTAACTATATTATACTTATTAACTTATTATACTTATTAACTTATTAACTATATTTACTTACTATATTTATTAACTTATTATACTTATTAACTTATTAACTATATTTACTTACTATATTTATTAACTTATTATACTTATTAACTTATTAACTATATTTACTTACTATATTTATTAACTTTAAGTTACACTATATTTATTAACATATTCACTTCATACATCTTTAATATATTTACATACCAAACAATATTGGACTGGAATATCATCTCAATATTGGAACATTTGATTAATCAATTAATGTGTATTTACAAAACCTTGTTTGTCAACATTACAGACATTTCTGTAAGTAAACATGGAAATAAAACCTGTCTACTCTCTCTCTCATCACCTCCAGTACTTCACTATCTCTAAATACTCTCTCAATTAGCATGTCTTCTTCTGTTGAAATGACAAAATCACACCAATTCATGCCAGTTATTAGCATTTGTCCGTGCACTTGCCAGTAATACGCATGTGTTTTCTTCAATGATAATTTGCCTGATGTCATTTTGAGGTAAGGGCAGTCAACATAGCTTTTAACATTTGGGCACTTCATTTCTTTCAGACCAAAGGGACATGGCTCTGAAGGGTCATACACCAAGCCATCTGGAGATGCCCCAAGCCAAGGGGTGTCTGGGTGGATTACAAAACCACAGGGGTAGTGGTTGACCCTCTTCATTTGGCAATATTCCCAGATAGCATCTGCCTCCAATTCGAGGCCCCTTTTCATGGCTGCTGTCTGACGGGTACCTCGTAATATTCGGTCAGCTAATCCCTCTTCAGAGCTACCTCTGACATGGCATATCTCTCGGAAATTTGATGCAGTTAGCCTAGGCCTCCTTAGCTGATGCCAAACACTGCATGTACTTTGCTCTCTGGTTGCACACTCAAACTTGTGGGCCATATCCCAGGTGACCTCCAAACTCTTTAAATCTAGCTGTTCTGGTGCTGTACACACTAACATGCTAGAGGATGGCTGCAGTTGGTACCCAAATAGAGGCAGAGATGGACGTGGTGGAGCAACATGGAAGGAGAGGTCATTGCTTGCTGTTGCTGGCTGCTGGTAAGACAGGGGACTACCAACTTGGACCTTGCCAAGGGCAGAGTCAACCAGTGAAATGTCACTGCTGATGCCCATGCTGCAAATCATTGGTGCTTCAGCAGCACCAAAATCGCTATAGGCCTCTGTCACCCGGAGGACAGAGAGATCAGGGAGGTCCCCATGGAGGGCTTTGTAGAGTGTGCTCCTGTGTGGATAATATAACTTGCTTTATATCAGGGTGTATATAGTTTTCATTCAAACATTCATGTAGCTTATGAAATTATTCTACAATTCTCAGCTTTTACCTTACACCCTCTGTTGTTGTGGTTCTACATTTAGGTTTTGCCGATAGCACAGACATCTTGTCCACAGGGCCTGGTTTACACCCTAACAGATTATGCAGGATTATGTTTAGAAAAAAACCTGCAACAAGTGTGTGTGTGTGTGTGTACACACATTTATATATAGACACACAAGTCCATATGCTTTTTTTATTGACTTGCCAAAGTTCTAGGCTTGTGCCACTGTTGTTCTCCCTCAGTACAGCTTAGAAAAGGGGGTACCACTGGCACCTTCAGCTGTGAATAATGTGCTGACTGAAACAGCAGAGCAACGCAGTGGTTGCACAATGCTGTTTCAGCCACACACGAGCAACTGTGGTGCGTCATTTCAACAGGCATGGAATCTTTCAGCGCAACCTGCAAATGTAAAATGTTACAGTTAATACTTTCCAGAATGCCATCAGATGGTCATATGATGGAAATTAAAAATACATCCCACAAATACACACTGTTATTGGAAAATAATTCTATCAAGTTTGCCTCAGAAATGACTGTTAGTGCATGGTATTAGTGCCTAATATAGTTGATAAAGTGTTATCCAAAAAAATGTATTTATTGTTCTCTCTAGGCAAAAAAAAGGAAAAGGATAAAGCTCGCTCACTCATTGGTTAAGACGTCATGATACTTTAGTGAGTGACGGATGCATAACCAACCACATTTTGCTATTCTAGTGGGTGGGACAAAAAACCTCGCTCTACGCTTTCAACTAAAGCCAGTGACATAAACAGGTCAGTGCGCGCGAAGTGTGAAATTATTACTGCTCATGCTTCAGCATTGCCATTTCTAAGATGTGATTTTGAATCGAAAATAAGGACAAATAATCCCAGGATGAAAATGATCACCAGCATAAGGATTAATGTTTGAGGATTTTACTGCACACCTGCTACCTACGGTGAGTTGAAAAAAGTCGGTGGCAGAGTAAACTAGCTCAATATGCATCACTGATTTTGTATGGAGACATATATGCTATTTGATATCCAATAAATTTTAGTGGAGTTTGAGGGCAATGTGAAGCTGGTGTGTTTGTGTGTGTGCGGCTCGCGTGCCTGCACTGTGTTGGGGCCGTGGTGGGCGCTCTCGGCTGGAGCTTTCTGCTTGTTGTGGTGGCTGACGAGGAAAGTGCGCTTGTGTGTACATTTGTGCTGTTTTTTTTAAATATACATGTTTGTATTGATTAGTTGATTAAACATATGACCTCAGCTAAATCCCCCCACGGACACTGTTATAAAAGAAACAGGCTTATAACGGTTTGTTTATAACGGTTGGTTTATTGCTAGCTATAACATACACTCAAGCTGTGAGGCTTCTCCGATTTCTTCATGGACCTGTGGCACAATGCTCGGATAATCACCTCCGATGTTCCCTCATCTTTGCTAGACACTAAAAAATGTACACACGTTAGTACTGTTCGTACAACATCGGACAGTTAAGTGTTTTAAATACAGAAAAACATTTTGTCGCTAACAAATGTTCACTAAAAAGCCGGTAGTCTGTTACCTACCCTCAAAGTTATGCAAATAACTCGAAATATAGAGTTTAAATCCCTTTTCCCGCTTGCTTGTAGGTGCAAGGGAACTAGCACCAACAATGCGGTGAACATCGTTGACATTTATTGTCGGTAGGTCTTGGAGACATCTAGAAAAGCCAGACATGTTCACGCTATGGACTGGGTCAGTATGTAGACCGGAAACTAGAATGCCGACACCGTCAGTTGACTTCCGGGTTCTAGTGCACAGAGCCTATTCAGATGTTAAACTGTTCTGTGCTGCTTAGAAATCATTTTTTATGAAGCTTGTTTATATGCTATTTCCCATGATGATAAATTAACATTTAATTGCTGTTAGTTGTGAAGATTCTACAAATAAATATTAAATCCGCTGAATCAGAATACATAAATCTTTAGTGATGGATTGTAACTGCCCTCACTGAGGTACTGAACAATAAGTACAACTTGGAGGTACTTGTGTTTCACTTGAGTATTTAATTAAACCGAGTTATCTCGAAAATACATTTGTGTCTTTTAAAGCGTTATATTTATATATGTTAGGCTATATATTGAGATGGCAGTGTGTGAAATGCCCGTCAATATTCAGGGTTGTCCTCATCCCCAGATTGTTGCGCAACACCGATCTAAATATTCTCAATATGCCATAACATTACAATATTTCATGGATGCAAGCCAAGACAATCAGTCTATATCTATAGCCTACATGACAACACACACACACACACACACACACACACACACACACACACACACACACACACACACACACACACACACACACACACACACACACACACACACACACACACACACACACACACACACACAAACACACACGCACGCACACACTTAACATGTATTGATAATCTGATATATAGTATTCGTAAAGCAACACTGATAGGAGCCTGCATTGGCTAAAGTTGGATGCGTGTTGTTTTAAAACAAGGAGAGGCAAAGTTTTGCATTACAATGAAAACACGACAATAATTGGCATCAATCCGGCGCACCTAAAAGAGCAATCAGCTGAATAAATGTCAGGTATATATCGGATATGGGCACAGCTTCAGTGCACTTCATAATGAGAGCCTGCAGTAGGACCGATCGTGACATTATTTAACCATCTACAGCTAATATACGGCCAGACGGATACATCATTGAACACACACACAAAGCCCACAACAAGCCAAACATCAGCACGGCAGGTGGCAGGGTAAGGACGCTAAGGACGGTCAGTGGAGCCCCGACACACGTCACCTCGTCTCCCAGTCAGGGGGTGGATCTAGATGCTTTTGGGATGACTTTCCTGCAAAAGTCACATTCATGTGTGTGTTTGTGTGTCAATGTCTGTGTATGTGTGCATTCATGTCTGTGTGCCTGTTTGCTTGTGTGTGTGTGTGTGTGTGTGTGTGTGTGTGTGTGTGTGTGCACACACACAAACACACATACACGCACACGCACACACGCACGCACACACACACACACACACACACACACACACACACACTGTTACCAATAAAACATCCACAAGCAGATAAGATACGATCAATTTATGAATCCCACACGGGGGAATCATTTGTTATTGCAGCTCAAGAGTCAAAAGTACAGCGATAGAGAGATTAAGGGAAAAATATAAATAAAAAAAATATGTATGATAAAAAAGTTTTAATAAAAGTGTAGCTAGTTATTGATGTTCTGACCTATATTCCGTGTTCAGACATGTTGTCTCTCTGAGATCAATATCACTTTTACAGCAGGAACCTGGAAACAATCAACCTGGACTGGTTACCGATTCATTTAGAATATATTAATACAGTGAGAATATATGACCTATAATCGTAAGAAGAAATGACGCTTAGCAAACTGTATCTTAGCTTCTCTGTGGTGAAATGTTCGCTGTCCCGTGTTGTATGAAAGCACAAACGTAATGGAAAGTAAGATCAGTTGAAGGAGGAGATTTAGGTGTTCGCCAAAACACAAAGTAAGTGTTCAGAACGGAGACAGAACGTGAACACGGTTCTAAAGGTTCTGAGTACAGATTGAGCTGCTGGGCTCCTCAGTAAAGACAGATGGAATGAAGAAGGAGGCTTTGAAAGACAGCTGACTACACCTGGAACCTTTATGATGGTCAGGGCTGGGCTTCACCAGAACACACCCATAACTGTATCAAGACAGAGCAAAGGTTTGAGGAGGTCCATATAAAGCTATAAAACCACCACGACCAAGTCACGATGGCTGAGGTTAAAACAGTGGAAGGCTATTAAGTTCTGCTGTACTTTGTATCGTCTGCAGTGATAGCATGGGACTCCCAACGTATCAAAATACAATCGGAGAAGGAAAAGACTTTTATCACTTTGAAGGAGAAGAAAATGATTACAGACTATTCAAAGTTAGGAAACAGACAAGACAACAAACCAAACAAACATAGAAAAGAGGTCTTATCCACGCTGTCAGAAACTCCTCAGATCAAACAGACCTGTAGCTGAGTTAGAGCTGTCATTAATCAATCATTAACTAACTAAAGAGGATTACTGGTTTACCTGTACCTGCACACACACACACACACACACACACACACACACACACACACACACACACACACACACACACACACACACACACACACACACACACACACACACACACACTTCCCAATAAAACATCCACAAGCAGATAAGATACGATCAACTTTATGAATCTCACGCGGGGGAATCACTTGATATTGCAGTTCAAGAGTCAAAAGTACAGCGATAGAGAGATTAAGGAAGAATACAAATTCAATAAAATACAAAATAAATGTACAAATGAAATCTGTCTTTCCCCCTCTCTCTCTCTCTCTCTCTCTCTCTCTCTCTCTCTCTCTCTCTCTCTCTCTCTCTCTCTCTCTCTCTCATTCTCTCTCTCGCTCTCTCTCTCTCTCTCTCTCTCTCTCAGTTTGGCAATAATAATACAGGTATAATGCTATAGGAGATATGAATAATAATAGTAAAACTTACAGTGATAGAGCTAGTGTTGATATAACTATGGTTAACTTGAATGTGAATGTGAGATATGAATAATAATACTACCACTGCCAGTGATAGAGCTAGTGTTTTGATGTAACTATGGTTAACTTGAATGTGAATGTGAGTTTGTATTCTGTCTGGCGCCCCCCATAGCCCAGCTCTGCTACTGCAGGACCGCTGTCATAATTAAGGGATGGAATCCACCTGAGTGTGACACAAATCAGAGTGAGTCGGGGAAACGGAACAGTTCTATTTTTATCTCACGGTTTTTGTCAGCAAAGGTTTGGTTAAAGGTATATTGTAATTTAGTTACTGGAACTATCATGTTTAACCTGTAAAACGGAGGACAAATCACTTTGTTTGAAGCTTTGTTTGATTGCTTTGTTTTGGTTTTTTAATTTGCGTCCTCTAACTCGCTCCTATAGTGGCTTTTTAATCTGGGCAGAAGGCCACTATATACAGAGAGAGAGAGAGAGAAAAGGAGAGAGGAGAGAGAGAAGAGAGAGAGAGAGAGAGAGAGAGAGAGAGAGAGAGAGAGAGAGAGAGAGAGAGAGAGAGAGAGAGAGAGAGAGAGAGAGAGAGAGAGAGAGAAAAGGAGAGACAGAAAGAGAGAGAGGTAGAGAGGGAGAGGGGCCCATGAACCAAGATTTTATAAAATGGGACATTAAATTGAAACTCTTCTAGAGAATCGACCAAATAATGCATGCAGAGCAGAATTAGGACGATATCCAATCGTGATTAAAATTTAGAAGAGAGCCCTCAAATGTTATAACCACCTTAAAGGGATACTTCAGCGGTGGGAATGTTAAGGTTTTATGAAAAAATAAATATATTTTTTAAAAATGTGAAGAAAAAAATTATACTGGAGGATAATGATAGAAATGTTTTCGGCATGATGTGGCACGCTCTCAAACCGACAGCCGCTCCGTCCGTCTTCGCTGTGGGCCCATTCCCAGATGACCAGCAGGCCGGGGCTACTAATGCACCTCCCTCAGCAGAACGCACTCGCCTACAGGTGAGACCGCCGTAATATTCGACTATATCTCTGTTTACAAAGTACACAATAATAGAGAGACGCCGAGATCGTTTATTGGCCTGTGGCGTGTGCCCCCGCGACCACTGACACACCATGGCATATGCCGCTCAGGAACGGTACCTGCCATTCCCAACAATGGTATATGACACCAGCACATTAGTAGGAGTAGGTAACATCTAAAGTATTTATTACCAGGAAGTTGTGAATGTACTCTTTCAGACGCATTTCCAGGAAAAGATTTAATCCGTTCTGTTAGGATATGTGCAATCTGTTTGGTGTTGCTTTTGAGATGACAGATGCTTTTGAAAACAGCCAGACTTGCTCCGGTGACGGTAGTTAGCCTAGCCACCTAAGCAGGTCTGACTAATCGATAACAGAGGTTTAGAGCTATGACTACAGAGGCAGGTCCCTATACCTACCAGGGGGTGGCACTGTAGCCTATGGCTAGACATTAAAGAGCCCATGCCATTAAAATCACATTTTTCCTGTTGTTTGTTAAATAACATAGGTCTGAATAAGTTTGTGAGCTGTGGTAAGTTTGAAATCTATGCAGTTTGTCTGCTGAATGCAATAGGCAATGAAAGGAAAAAGGCAGAAGAAATGAGCCAATCTGGATAAGGTGACACTGTGACGTAGCGTTGTCAAACTATTATTCATGGCCCTGCCCACTTGGTTGGTTTGTAACCACCCACAAGAATTCTGAAGGAGTCGTGATTGAGCTAGTGCTAAATGCTAATACGTGTATTAGCTGCTTAGTTCGTAGTAACAGGCTAGTTACAGAATTTTGAATGCAATGGCAGAACGACATCGAAGTACATGAACTGCGACATGCTGCCTGCCGCCGGTTGCCGCGGCGCGAGGCACCACCGCCGTGAAGCACCACCGCCCGGCAGCGGGCAGCCGGGCGGTGGTGCCTTGCGCCGGCAGCGGGCAGCCGGGTGGTGGTGCCTTGCGCCGGCAGCAGGCAGCAGGCAGCAGGCAGCAGGCAGCGCGCGGTTCTGTCTACTACAGATTGATGTGGAAGTGGAAGAACCAGAGACGTCGGAGAACCCGACGAAGTCCTTTGTGATTCATTATATCGTCTGGACGTGCACACAGCTTTTGGCCGTGATAATATGTATTATTTGATATAGATATCTATGTATTATATGATATTATTTAGATATAGAGCTCCAGGACTGTAACGCAAGTGTTGTACACTTCCTTGTTATTTGGATAACCGTTCTGCTGTTGGTGTGATGGCGCATAACACGTCGGACTCTCGTCTCTGGTATTTCTACAACGAGACTCGTAGTGGGGGTTATCTCAGCCATGGTTGAGAATGAATTGGGGGAAAGGAACATTGGCTTTGACTCCCTGAAGTAGGCATGAACCACAACATGGAGGAGAAAGGGATTGTTGACCGCGGTCGTCTCCCGCCGGAGCCTCGCTGCCGATGGACCACCGCTTCAGGAGGCGGTGATTAGCGCTGACCGCTGCCGAGGCGGCGGGAAGCAGGGCTCAAGCGGGATACATTCGCGGCAAACAATCCCCTTCTCCTCCATGTCGTGGTTCATGTACTTCAGGGAGTCAAAGCCAAAGTTCCTTTCCCCCAATTCATTCTCAACCATGGCTGAGATAACCCCCACTACGAGTCTCGTTGTAGAAATACCAGAGACGAGAGTCCGACGTGTTGTTTAGATCCTAATAACAACTCCAGCAGCGTTACAGTCCTGGGGCTCTACATCTAAATAATATCATATAATACATAGATATCTATATCAAATAATACATATTATCACGGCCAAAACCTGTGTGCAGACGATATAATGAATCGCAAAGGACTTCGTCGGGTTCTCCGACGTCTCTGGTTCTTCCACTTCCACATCAATCTGAAGAAGACGCGGTAGTTTGATCGTCTGGAGGCTCACACAGCTTTTGGCCGTGATAATATATATTATGATATAGATATCTATGTATAAAATGGGTTTCTAAGAGCCATTGCGATACATCCACCGTAAACAGAGCGCATGGTACCGTGGCTACAAGCTGCTCAGGGCCAGGTGATAATATATATTATAGATTATATGATATAGATATCTATGTATAATATGGGTTTATAAGAGCCATTGCGATACATCCACCGTAAACAGAGCGCATGCAGGGCCAGGTGATAATATACATCATATATTATATTATATTATATAGATATCTATGTATAATATGGGTTTCTACGAGCCATTGCGATACATCCACCGTCAACAGAGCGGCGAGCGCATGGTACTGTGGCTACAAGCTGCTCAGGGCCACACCCCCACCCCCCTCCTTGACCTGCCTTGACACGCCCACCGTAACCAGAGCGCATTGTACTGTGGCTACAAGCTGCTCAGGGCCACACCCCCACCCCCCTCCTTGACCTGCCTTGACACGCCCACCGAAACAGCGCGTTTGGGGGAAGCTCAATGTGCGACTGGTTTGGAGTGGCTGTAACTCTGCACCACGGCTGAATTTTGGGGACGTCTGTGAATACTGTGTTTGTAGCCCACTAATACCTATATTAAAGCATCCATAAATAGCATGGCATGGGATCTTTAATACATTTTTCCCCTCGTGTTTTATCAAGGTTTCGTAGTAGCGTAGCCTTTATAGCATATAGGCCAACCGTTTTTCCGCCGGCATGCCAATTATGTTAATGTGAAGCAGCTTCTCTCATGGTAACTGTTACAGCCCAGCTCTCACAGGGAAAGGGAATCAGCATAGAGCCAGACGGAGTAGGTAACATCGAAAGTATTTATTACCAGGAAGTTGTGAATGTACTCTTTCAGACGCATTTCCAGGAAAAGATTTTATGCGGTTCAATACGGTTTGTGACCAATAATCTAAAGAAAATATGAAATTAAGCAAACAGTACCTTATTTTCTCTGTGAGAAAAACGTCTGCTGCCCCGTGTAGTATTGAAGATTTAAAAGCAAAAAGGAAGCAAAGTAAGATCCGTTGATGGAAGAGTTTCACCAAAACCCAAAGTAAGTGTTCAGAACCGAGTCAGAACATTAAGAGGTTCTAAAGGTTCAGAGTAAAGATTGAGCTGCTGGGTTCCTCAGTGTGAAAGACAAATGAGGAAAGAGACAGACGTGTAAAGCCTTCACGATGGTCCCAACGCTCCGTCAGGGCGCGGCCTCCACCCGAACACAACCTAAACTGGTGAAGTGATAAGATAAAATGGAGCAAAGGTTGGAGGAAGTCCATATAAAGCTATAAACCACCTGGTCCCAGGAATGATGTTGGAGGTTAAAACAGAGGAACTAGAGTTACTTCACGGCTATAAAGTTCTGCTGTACTTTGTATCGTGTGCTGTGAAATCATGTGACTCCCAGCGTATCAAAATACGGTGGGAGAAAAAGACTGGACAGGCAACCAAAGAACATAGTAAAAATATATTTTTAAATGTGTCCACGCTGTCAGAAACACCTTGGATCAAACCAGATCCCAGACCCGGGCCTGAGTAAGAGCTGTCATTAAAACAATCAATTATTAACCAACTTAAGAGGACTGCTGTTTTACCTGTACGCCACACACACACACACACACACACACACACACACACACACACACACACACACACACACACACACACACACACACACACACGCTCACAAACACACACACACACACACACACACACACACACACACATACACACACACACGCTCACAAACACACACACACACAATAAAAATAATACATTTTGTTTCAAGCGCCTTTCATGTCACCAAAAGGAAATAAATATAGACGGTAAAGGTAAAACAAAATGGCAATAAAATAACATTAAACATCAAACAGGGACAATAAAACACTTTACATTTGTTAAACACATTATAGAGAAAGAAAACAAATCAAAACAACTAGGTCATAAATAAACCAGCGGTAAAAGATACCTTGGAAGAGGAAATGGCAGGGGGGTGGGGTTGTGTTGGTCAGCCCTGGTCAGGGTCACGGTAGGAGGGATAGGGGTCAGAGGGAACAGCCAGGGTGAAGAGGAGGGTTATGAGTAGAGATTTGAAAGTGGACAGTGAAGCGCATTGACGCAGTACAAGTGGGAGGGAGGTCCAGAGTCCTGGAGCGGCCACGCTCAACGCCCTGTCACCCGTGGTGCGGAGGTGTGCAGCGGGGGTGGAGAGGAGCTTGGCTTCAGTGGAGCGGAAGGTGCGGGTTGGTTGGGAGGGGGGCAAGGAGGTTAGAGAGACAGGGAGGTGCGAGATTATGTTGTGCTTTGAAAGCAGGGAGAGCGATTTTAAATTGAATACGGTATTGCACAGGGAGCCAGAGTAGTTGGTGGAGGATGGGAGTGATGCGTTGCCAGGGCCCAGTGCGGGCGAGAACTCTTGAGGCTGAAGTAAGTGTTCAGAACCGAGTCAGAACATTAAGAGGTTCTAAAGGTTCAGAGTAAAGATAGAGCTGCTGGGCTCCTCAGTGTGGAGGACAAATGAGGAAAGAGACTTCAAGAGCAGCTAACGACGTGTAAAGCCTTCACGATGGTCCCAACGCTCCGTCAGGGCGGGGCCTCCACCCGAACACAACATAAACTGGTGAAGTGATAAGATAAGACGGAGCAAAGGTTGGAGGAAGTCCATATAAAGTTATAAACCACCTCGTCCCAGTAATGATGTTGGAGGTTAAAACAGTGGAACTAAAGTTACTTCACGGCTATAAAGTTCTGCTGTACTTTGTATCGTGTGCTGTGAAATCATGTGACTCCCAACGTATCAAAATACATAGGGAGAAAAAGACTAGACAAGCAACCAAAGAAACATAGTAAAAATATATATTTAAATGTGTCCACGCTGTCAGAAACACCTTGGATCAGAAACCAGACCACAGACCTGGGCCTGAGTAAGAGCTGTCATTAAAACAATCAATCATTAACCAACTTAAGAGGACTGCTGTTTTACCTGTACTACACACACACACACACACACACACACACACACACACACACACACACACACACACACACACACACACACACACACACACACACACACACACACACACACACACAACCAGCCCCCAGCACACACCCCCTACCTCCACTCCCCCACATCACCAAGACATCCTTTAAAACGATACAAGCAGTTCAGCACCAAGCAGTCACCCCCCACGCCGTCACCACCAACACCCCCCACCAGGGACGGTCAGACAGGGGAACCAATGAGCAGAGTCCATTAAACCAGCCTGCCCCCCCCCCCCCCATCAGGGACGGTCAGACAGGGGAACCAATGAGCAGAGTCCATTAAACCTGCTTGGCCCCCCCCCCCCACACCAGGGACGGTCAGACAGGGGAACCAATGAGCAGAGTCCATTAAACCTGCTTGCCCCCCCCCCCCCATCAGGGACGGTCAGACAGGGGAACCAATGAGCAGAGTCCATTAAACCTGCTTGCCCCCCCCCCCCCCATCAGGGACGGTCAGACAGGGGAACCAATGAGCAGACTCCATTAAACCTGCTTGGCCCCCCCCCCCCCCAGGGACGGTCAGACAGGGGAACCAATGAGCAGAGTCCATTAAACCTGCTTGCCCCCCCCCCCCCCCCCCCCCCATCAGGGACGGTCAGACAGGGGAACCAATGAGCAGAGTCCATTAAACCTGCTTGCCCCCCCCCCCCCCCCCCTCCGGGACGGTCAGACAGGGGAACCAATGAGCAGAGTCCATTAAACCTGCTTGCCCCCCCCCCCATCAGGGACGGTCAGACAGGGGAACCAATGAGCAGAGTCCATTAAACCTGCTTGCCCCCCCCCCCATCAGGGACGGTCAGACAGGGGAACCAATGAGCAGAGTCCATTAACCCTGCTTGCCCCCCCCCCCCCCCCCATACCTTCCACAGGGGGGAGCAGAACACGGACGACTGGCTGAAGCAGAACCTTATTCTACCACAGCCCCCCCCCACACTTTAACCCCCTCCTCCAACAGGCTCCCCCTCTGAGGGGGGGGGGGGGGGGGGGGGGGGGGGGGGGGGGGGGGGCGTGGCTGTGAGGTGGGCCCCCCCCGGTACAGACCCCGGTTCCGGCCCACCCC